>NC_036866.1:2022608-2026932 GCF_002910315.2 Salvelinus sp. IW2-2015 | reverse complement strand
CATTCCACAATGAGAAGAAAAAAGTGTACCCTTTCGTTTCTCATTAAGGCTGATAAATGACCGGGGTTAATTGAAATGTATTCTCCCTCCCCAGGGGACCGCAGCCCTGTAAAGATGACGACGTGTTTTACCACCCAATGATGAGTGGGAGCAAGATATAAATTTTTTTTATTTTTTTTTTTTTTCTGCCTTCAACCGCTTGCCTCCTTCTCACGCAGAAGGTACATTTCTAGTGATTCCCCCAAATGGCTCCCTATTCCCTCCATGTGGCACCCTATTCCCTCCACGTGGCACCCTATTCCCTCCACGTGGCACCCTATTCCCTTCACGTGGCACCCTATTCCCTCCACGTGGCACCCTATTCCCTCCACGTGGCACCCTATTCCCTTCACGTGGCACCCTATTCCCTTCACGTGGCACCCTATTCCCTTCACGTGGCACCCTATTCCCTCCACGTGGCACCCTATTCCCTCCACGTGGCACCCTCAACAGTAGTGCACTTTGGGTACACAGACCTAGTCGCTCCTCTTTTCAGTGTCTCTGTCCTCCTTGATTGACCTCAAGCTCATGCACAAATGTGACAGAAGTTGGAACGAAATCGAACATGATGAATGTGGAAAAACCCTGTTTTTGAGGTGATTTCAAGAAAAATCCAACAAACATGTGGAACGCACTAGTGTTGATATTTCTACCGTTTTATTTACTACTTGGCACGCCCTGGAAGTTCAATCTGGCTATCTTCACCTCAATGTGAAATAACCACACAAACATTTTTCACTCATTTCTTCACCCACCCTCTCAGTTTTCATACATAATGTAATGTGTGTAGCTCCTAGAGTTCTATAAAAAGGCCAGTCAGCGTACCTATGTTCTCTCCGCTGCCCGCAAACTTTCAGGAAAATATTTTCCCTTCATCATTATTTTCCTTGTCGGCCATGTTTATGGGCCTGGTTGCTAACGGCGAGGAGGCCAAATTTTAAACTTGGCAGCCGTCTCGGTGGTTCTCTCTATGTCTGTCCTCTCCATCTGCTCTGAGAAGATGGGACAGTTGAATGAGATGTGGCTGGTGTGTGGTGCCTGTCAATCATCATGAATTTGTTGTTGATGACACACAACACTGGTTTAGACCGTTGGGATCCATTCCAAGACACATTAGTAATGTGTTTGTTCCCTATAGGAGCAGAAGCCTGTTMAAGAGCAGGAGGATTTCAGGGCGTCTCTATGAAATCAGAGTGCACCCTATTCAGAGCCTTCTTAACAGCAACTTGCCACAGTCCTCTGGTAAGACTTTTTGTCTTTTTTTTTTTACCAGACTACCACATATAGAACAGTATATCATTAGCTGTTAGAAATCACTTCCTCATAGTTACATGGAGATTCTGTTATATTTCACCTAACTTGTCTGTTTTATTTTGTTCCAGGTCTGTTGGGTGTGGCCAAACCACCCTCTCTGCACCCAAGCTCGTCAGACTCCGTCCTGCCGGGGATCTGCAAAGATCTGATTGGTCAGACGGTAGGGCAGCTGCGCGAGTGTCATAGRCACGAGGAGAGCATGGCAGACAGGCTGACCTCTGACCTCTGCTGTGTGCACACGGCCGTGACGACCATCGCCGACCTGTATGACGGCCTAGACGATGACAGTCAGGAGAACAGTAAGTCTGCGTTTCACGACTAGGAATYGGCATTTGACATTATTTCATTTTCTTTGCATGGGCTGTGTCTCAATCCACCACATCTGCGGTGGAAGGTGGTCGGGGCTACAACTGTGTTTGTCACACCTTGACACATCCCAAAAATCAGTCTTCTCACGAAAACGTCGGTAGCGTCCAAACGGTTTGGCCTACAAAAAGAATATGACTCCTCTGTGGAAGGGTGAGACTCTAATGAACACGTACATGTTGGTTGTTTTGGTCTAGGACGCCCACAACACTCGTCTGAAGGTACCAGTTTAAAAAAATTAATGGAAGTATACACTGAGTAACATAGCTGACCAGGTGAAAGCTATGTTCCCTTTTTGATGTCACTTGTTAAATCCACTTCAATCAGTGTAAATGAAAGGGAGGAGACCGGTTAAATTGAGACATGGATTGTGTATCTGTGCCATTCAGAGGGTGAATGGGCAAGACGAAAGATTTAAGTGCCTTTTGAACAGGGTATGGTAGTAGGTGCCAGGCGCACCGGTTTGAGTCAAGAACTTCAACGCTGCTGGGTTTTCCCACGCAGTTTCCCCGTGTCTATAAAGAATGGTTCCCCACCCAGAGGACATCCAGCCAGCTTGACACAATGGTGGGAAGCATTGAATATCCCTTTGAGCATGGTGGAGTTATTAATTACACTTTGGATGATCTATCAATAAACCCAGTCACTATATAAAGAATAAAGGCATCCTTCCTAACTCAGTTGCCGGAGAGGAGGGAAACCYCTCAGGGATTTCACCATGAGGCCAATGTTGACATTAAAACAATTACAGAGTTGAATGGCTGTGATAGGAGAAAACTGAGGATGGATCAACAACATTATAGTTACTCCACAATACTAACCTAGTTGACAGAGTGAAAAGAAGGATGCCTGTACAGAATAAAAATATTCCAAAACATGCATCCTTTTTGTAATAAGGAACTAAAGTAATACTGTAAAAAATGTGGCAAGGAAATACATTTTATGCCCTGAATACAAAGGTGACTACGCTTCATATTTTCAAGCATGGTGGTGGCTGCATCATGTTATGGGTATGCTTGTCATTGATTAAGGACTGGAGTTTTCTGGATTGTTTATTTTTTTTATGGAATAGAGCTAAGAACAAAATCCTAGAGGACAACCTGGTTGTCTGCTTTCCTACATACACATTCACCTTTCAGCAAGACAATAACCTAAAACACAAGGTCAAATACACACTGGTGTTGCTTACCAGGACAACATGGAGTGTTCCCGAGTGGCCTAGTTACAGTTTAAACTTACCTCCTTAAATCTATGGCAAGACCTTAAATGTTTGTCTAGCAATGATCAACAATCAACTTGACAGAGCTTGATTGTTGGACAGAGCTTCCTTCTGGCCACTCTCCCATAAAGTCCAGATTGGTGAAGAGACTGTTGTCCTTCTGGCAGGTTATCCCGTCTCAGCCAAGGAACTATCAGAGTGGTCATTGGGTTCTTGGTCACCTCCCTGACGTCACCTCCCAAGGTCCTTGTTGCCTAGTCAGGTCGGACGGCCAGCTCTAGTCAGAGTCTGGGTAGTTCCATATTTTTTTTTTCAGTGATGGAGACCACTGCGCTCTCTGAAACCTTCAACACTCTAGAAATTGTTTCATAACCTTCCCCAGATATATGCCTCAACACAATTCTRGGAGATCTACGGTCAGTTCCTTGGACTTCATGGTACAGTTTCTACTCAGACATCCACTGTGGGACCTTTTTATATAGACAAATGTTTATTTCTAAATCATGTCCAAACAATTTAATTGGCCACAAGTGGACTCCAAGTTGTAGTGACATGTCAAGGATGATCAAAGGAAATTGGATGCACCTGATCTCAATTTGGAGTGTCACAGAAAAGGGGTGATACAGATATTTCTGTATTTTGTTCTCAATACATTTCTAAAAACATGTTTTCACGTTGTCATGACAGGGTATTGTGAGAGGGGGGGAAAAACCTCTATTTAAAAAAATATATATAATTTAAAAAAAAATTGAATTTAGGCTGTCGCACAACAAAATGTGGAATAAGTCAGTGTATGAATACTTTAATTCAGGCAGTGTTTTTTGCTTTTTTTCCCTCCCTGCTCCTTTTGAAACACTAACCTGATTTTTATTTATTCTGTTCCAGTGTTTGTGGCTGAGGCACAGAGCCAGCTGGTGAAGGCCACCTCAGCCATCCAGAGAGCCGTGTTCATCACCATGCAGTGGGCGACCAGCGTCGATCCCGGAACCGGAACGCTCTCCATTAACGCAGAGGAGCTCAAGACCCAAGTCAAGAGAATGGGAGGCTACTTTCAGCTTCTCATCCAGGTAAACATCCTTGTTTTTGTTTAATATATATATTTTTTCGTGTTTCATTCTTTGTAAATCTACTGACAATGTACTCTTGAAAAAGAGATTGTGATACTATCCTGGATAAATAGATAAAGTTTGAATTGAAGAAATGTAGACAAAGACCCCGTCGCCCATCGGAGCCTTGAAATGATTCAGTACAGTAGCAGCTGGATGAGGCTGTACAACATACAGATGGAGCTATGCACCAGCAACATTCATATGCACCTTTTTGTACAGCACAACATATATATATATATATATATGCACCTTTTTGTACAGCACAACATATATATGC
>NC_036866.1:2015220-2015908 GCF_002910315.2 Salvelinus sp. IW2-2015 | reverse complement strand
CTTTTTGCTCAGCTCCACATATGCATTGTTGACTGGTTTTAGTGCAAATAATTTCATGGTGAATTACAGTAAAGACATTCTAGAAAGATCTCGGGATTTTTATCTCAGTTAATTTGAAAAGATTCAAAGGCACTAAAAGGCAAATCATTTCCAGTTAAGTCAGTTTGACACCTTACCTCCTTTACCTATACCTTACCTCTCACCTCGCTCTATCAAAATCCACATCTGTGATTGACAGGTTTTAGCTTTGAGCTGTTTCACTGCTCGTATGGAAATGTATGAGCATAGGGGAATTCTCAACCTTGAGTCAAATAAATATATACAAAATTCCTATCCAGTACCAGCACTAAACATATTTTTTAACCTTCTCCACCCTCTCCCTAATATAATATGGCTTCACATTCACAAATACTCAGAATACATTAAAATAAAAAGACTGTTTTAATTCATTAACCAATTTGTTAATTTAATGTCCATTTCCCGTGTGGTCCCCAGGGCTGTGACTCTGAGATCTCGTCCATGGTGAACGAGGCCCACAGGAAGAGTGGTCAGTGTCTGGCCTCGGCCCTGCAGGTCATCAGCCACCTGGCGGCGTTGACCGGGACCCAGCTCCACGTGACTGAGCTGTGGGCCGAGGCCACGGGCAAGGTAAGACCACATCGGTCTCTCACTTGCGCCCCCCCCCCCC
>NC_036866.1:2013488-2014581 GCF_002910315.2 Salvelinus sp. IW2-2015 | reverse complement strand
GACTTTGAGTGTGGTATGATCGCCGTCGTACCAGATCCAGTATCTCAGAAACGGACGCCCTCCTGGGCTTTTCATGCATGAGTGTCCTGGGAGAATGGTGTGTAAAAAAACATCCAGCCAGCAGCAGTCCTGTGGGGGGAAAAACGGCTCGTTGATGAGAGGTCGAAGAAGAATGGCAAGGATCGTGCAAGCTAACAGGAGGGACCACAAAAAGACGTCGCAGTACAACAGTGGTGTGTAGAACGGCACCTCGGGCAACGCAACTGGTCGAACCTCGTCACGGACGGGCTATTGCAGCAGACGACCACACCGGGGTTCCACTCCTATCAGATAAAAACAAGAAGAAGAAGCGGCGTCCAGTGGGCACGCCATCACCAACACTGGACAATTGAGGAGTGGAAGAAAAATACGCCTGGAACACGACAGCGTTGTGTTCAGTTTACTTGAGCGTGGCCTGGTCAGTCCCCCGGACCTCAACCTAATAGGGCATGTTTGGGATGAGGATGAAACGGGCTGTTCACAGCATGACTGTACCGCAGTCCAATCTGCAGCAACTGCGTGATGCCATCGAGTCAGAATGGACTTACATCCCCYGGAAACGTTTCRGACACCTTGTAGAAGTACGAGATSGGTGTACCTAATAAACTGTCCGGTGAGTGTGTGGTTGTATATAGATGCCTGGGTGCTCTACCATATTAGTTTGTGGAGGGTCAAAGGTTGTGGTTTCATACTGATGCCACCCTCCAAATTGCTCGTAGAGGCTAGAACGGGCCAGAAAAGTTTTCAAGGTAGTCAGTAGGCCTACTGACTCTATGAACACTAGGCTTAGTCAGTTGTTCAAGATCCTTTTTGTTAAAGGTTGTCTCTCTCGTCCCCCTCTCTTTTCTCTCTCTCTCTCTATTTTCCCCCTCTTTTTTTCTCTCTCTCTCTCTTTCCCCCCCCAGCGGTCTGAGCTCCTGTCTCTGTTGGAGGGGACCTGTAAAGGGGTGCACTCTCTCCTGGAGGAGGGCCTGTCGATCTCCAAGGAGATGCTGAGCGATGCTCAGCTGACCTACCCCAGGACTCCGGTACCTGGTCACCATTTATCTATAGG
>NC_036866.1:2011096-2012744 GCF_002910315.2 Salvelinus sp. IW2-2015 | reverse complement strand
AACAATTGTGTGTTAATCGCTAGATTTAGTAGTCCCCTCATACATGCCGGTATAGGGGACGCTGGGTAAAAAGGCTATAAGCCCAGCCTTAACGCTATCCGGTTCACGTTGGGCCAGTCCGTTCAGTGCAATGGATTGTGTTGAATGGTAAGTCCCTTTTTACGTGGTTTGTGTTGCCGTTCTCTTTGCTGTGCACAAACTACGCCTTTGTCCGTGTGTGATCATCGGTTCCGGATAGGTGCCCCCTCCCCCCGTTTCGTTGTGTGTTTGTGTCCCGTCCGCCCCCCCATTGTTGTCAAACTAAAGGGGTCGGACAGACAAAACCAGACACGTTGAATCTTTGTGGGCCTCTTCCAGAGATGGGTAGAGCCATGGTTTAATTTGTTTTCATGACAGTGACACAAGTCTTGAAATTGTCATGTTTATTGTCGTTGCAGTGAAACTATATTTGATTGGAATCAAGTGTTTCTGTACCATTGTAGTGTATGGAGGAAGGGCTTTAATAGGTTTGTCAGAGGAAACCGGTTAATTATAATCTTTTTCCAGTGTTTTCCATATTGAATGGTTTAAAGTGCAAGGTTTCTCTGAATTGAAAAGGGTCTTAGGGGGCAGGGGAGGTGACGTGGAGCGTGGCAATGAGCGTGGTCGGCCCGTTGGTGCGACTATTTAAAAATGTTAAAAATACAAAATTAGAGGGCCTCATCTTCGCAGTGTAGATGTATTTTTTTAATTTCTTCATTTTGAAGCCAAATTCCTGTAATTATACAGATTACTCCATGGAGCAGAGAGAAAATGTTGCAGTCTTAAAGCTAGTTTSCTGCAGTTCMYTGCCATGGCTAATGCTGTTATTTTGCTCAAACATAATACAAATAAATACTGCTAAATTCATTGTTTTGGGAGAATTTAAATGGAAAATTCCCGGACTGTCTATCTCTTAATTCGGTGATTTGTTAGTTCTCAAAAAAATATAGGTCAATTTATCTTTTCTACATGCATATATCTGATTTTAGTCATTTTGTTTTTCCATCCCGGTAATGTATAAAAATAACTTTTGGACTGAGGCAGCCCCTAAAAGACACTGAGGCAGCCCCTAAAAGACACTGAGGCAGCCCCTAAAAGACACTGAGGCAGCCTGCCCAAAGCCATAAAAAGCATGTTGTTTTTTTTGTGTGTATTTGTATGGTGGCTTCATAAAATGAATTTTGTCCTAAATGGACAATAAAGTATATTGTATCCCCTTGGAAAGGCTGGCAGCCATTTGTTCCCAATAACATCAACTTGTAAGGTGTGTGTGTGTGTGGGTTGTTGTGGTGGTGGTGTTGTGTGTTTTGTGTTTGTGTGTGTGTGGTTACACGGAGAGGGATGATCGGCTGGAGAGGAAGGTGTAGACTCTTGATCGTCAGCTTATTGTTTGCCGTGTCGTACTTAGAGTGAAGAAACAGCGGAGGCCAAAGCGGTTGCCAAGGCTTAACTCAAGGGCCTATCGATGCGCTCTATTTGCTGGGTTCTCGTCTTCTGCCCTTCCGTAGGCTTGTCAATACAGTCCTGACCATTCAGCAGCTCCACGTCTGCCTCTCTTCTGCGTCCCTCCCTCCGAGATAGCTGTCTACACTGTCTGGCCATTCGGGAGCTCTACCTCTGGCTCTTC
>NC_036866.1:1996829-2010180 GCF_002910315.2 Salvelinus sp. IW2-2015 | reverse complement strand
GGCAGTTTCCACTTCTTGCTCTCTCACTCTCGCCCCGAGAGCTATAGCTGACAGTCTGACCATCGGGCAAGATTCCAACTCTGCTCTCTCTCTCGCCCTCCGAGGAACTGAACACAGTCTGACCATCGGGCAGTTCCACTCTGCTCTCTCTCTCGCCCTCCGAGTACTGACACAGTCTGACCATCGGGCAGTTCCACTCAGCTCTCTCTCTCTCGCCTCCGAGTGTACTCTCACAAGTCTGGGCCATCAGGCAGTCCCACTCCTCTCTCTCTGATCAGAAGTATGTGAAACCCTATGTGGTTGGAAATCTCACTCCAGTCGTTTTCCAAAAACGCCTCCTCGCTCAAAAAATAAAAAAAAAAATAAACTTTCCGCTCCAAAAATTTTGCTCCATTCATTAAAATCACAATTTAAACCAACACCCATCTAGTTTTTTGACTACCTGAACCTACCATTTGTTTGAAGTATTGAACCGAACCATATGGAGTTTAATGAAAATCATTGTATAAAACATGGAAAGTGATGTAAGAAGCGCACGATTATTGTCATATAGGCGACATATTCATATTAAACAGCATATAAACAACTCTAAATAGGCTACATGTCATATTAAACGGCATATAACCAACCTAAAATAGAGTCAGGGTCAGGAGCCAGACAGGGAACCTAAGAAGGAACAAAAATGAATTATTTTGGCTATATTATTAGGCTATTATATCAAGGCTATAGCCTACAAAGAAATGCATTTGCGAACACAACACACTAAGCTTGGCAGGGACACTAGGCTGGCAGCATTTTAAACATTTTGTTCTATTAAATCATTATAGTCTATAAATTAGGCATATAGGCTTGTAAAAATGAAACGAAAAATTCCTTTATTATGCGCTGTGCTTTTAATTTTAAAAAAATTGTAACGCGAGTTTGGTCAGAGTCTGTGGCGTCAGGCTCTCATACGATGTTGCCTGGAGAGCAGGCCAGCAGCGGAGAATACCCTCTCTACGCTRCCAGAGCCACTGGGGATGCTGAACACCCTTCTATTCTGCCCTTCTTATTTTTCTGTAGGTAGGCCTAATGTTTTATTTATTTTTTTGCCTATCAAAACAGAAAGCTCCTTGAAAGTGGGAAATGCCAGGCCTATTGGGCCAAAATCATTGTTAGCCTATTATATACAGATAATGGAACAAAACTTATTTTTATAAGAGGTCAAAAATGTTTTGTGAAGGAAAAAGTATTTATTCAATGACACACTTAGCTAGCTACCCACCTCGTTCCTTTCCGTTAGCATGTGCACGTAGTAAGTACACCATCATGCTTTCGGGATACGTGTCTCTTCAGATTCCACAATGATTCTTTAGTTGTGGACACTACATCACCGCACTCCCGCTCTTGCTCTTGGTCCTCATCTTGATTTAGCACCTGTGTGTTTTTATCAGTTTCTTAATGAAAATATTTTGTGAACTCTGACAGTAACTAAAGCAAGGGACTATAGCAGCACACAAGTAGACTACAYATGCATGCTGGGCCGGGCATGCCCTGAGCTRGTGAAGTGAGCGCTACTGGAGCCAAATTGGAGCGGGTGAGCCTTTGGGGAAACTTGCTCCTCACTTCAGTCAAATAGTCTGGTACTGATCCAGTCAGGCCATCAGGCAGCTCCACTCTGCTCTCTCTCCCAAGTACCCTGTTTGGCCTAGGAGAAGAAAGGCTACAGTTTCCTCAGTATTACCCCCAAAACATAAAGGCCGTTGTCTAAGATGTAACTCACCTAAATACCTTATGTTCCTTGTATTTATTTCATTGTGACTTCAATTTATGTGCTGGATAGGTTTGAGCAATATATATTTTTATCAACCAGTAATCATCAAGGGAAGGAGACAAGAGAAAGATGATTTTTGTGGACTATAGGGACCCAGACAGATGAAATGACCAGTAAGTTGGATGTGTGTCTATAAATGTAATATATTATATAAAGAACGTTGTTTCCGTGCCCAGGTAAAACCAGTGACGCCAGCCTCAGCGCCTGCGGAGAAACTGTCTTCTCCTCGTCCAAGACCATSGAAGAGGTCATCAACAGCCTCCCCAGTGGRGCCACGGGGTCGGCTACCAACAACTTCAGCCAGACCGTCATGGCGGCCCGGGATGAGCTCCACGCTGCCCTGCAGTCCCTGAGTAACGCCTTCAACCCCCAGGGCCATGAGGAGGAGAAGACGGGGTCTTTTGACTCAGAGAAAAGCTTAGTAGAAATGAGTCTGGTGAAGGAGGTGGCTTCAGCCATGGGAATGAACAGAGGAGCCCCTAAGATTGTTAATTCTCTCTCTTCAGGGGTGTCTTCGTCTAACGATGATGTGTGTTGTGTTTGATGCACAGGCTCGATGAGCTGATCCGGGTCGTGTTTCTGTAGGTGAAACTGCAGAAAAAAACTGGTAAATAGGGAGGTAGTGATCTGAACTTGTCCAATAAGGAACACTTGTTTTTGGTTTCTGTTGCAAAACATTTTGCTAAGGTGTGCCCTAATGAACATGACCCAGATGATCAATGTAAAAAAATAAWWAAAAAAAAGATACTGGTTCAATGCCATTGATAGAAAGAACCTACAYTGAGAATGAGAATGTTTACGTCAACGGTCCATCCAATTGCACTAAAACCCAAGGTTCCCTGTTGAATGCTTTATMTTGGCCATTAAAGATTTTAATTCGATTGTAAAGTACTTGGTAATMAAATTGTACAGCAGTGGATTTGTTTGCCATTTTGGTTAGATCTTCTCATTCTTGGTTCCTTTTATGTGTAACGTCTGTTTTTTATATTGTTGCATTAATACATATGTAGGTGAAGGCACAACTTACTGTAACTCACTCAAAGCGGTTAGAGGTGTCACGGTCAAGCTATCCTTGGGAGGCTATCAGTGCGTCAACTATATTCACTTAAAACCTTGCACAAAGTCATTTTTGGCTTCTCATTCATGACACTTTTTGTCTCTTGGTAAAGATTTTAATTTTGATACCTCACAATCATGTAACATTACGAGTGAGGACAATAAATTAATATTTCTCTACTTGTGTTTATCTTTTTCTTCTGGACTCCATAAATGCGTATTTTAGTATCCTAAAATGTATGGATATTTGTGCAATAGCTACAGTAGAAAGTAAAGGTCATTATGTCTCTGTCGAGCACTAGAAACAGCCCAGTACATTACTCTTCTCTTCCGCTCTCAGTCTATGAAATGTTCATTGAATAAAGACTATTTCATGGTTACAAACAACGCCATGAACTTGTTTATGTTTAGAAAAATGTGGTGCAGGAGGACTAATTTATAAATATTAAAATCATCGTCGAAGGCTGAAGAAAACGCACAAACTTTGGACACCATCCATTTACTCAACGTCAGGTAGGTGGAAACTTTAACATTTTAGATAAATTACTCAAAAAGTAAAGTCAAAATTCCATATCTGGACATGTAGCTTYTGCCTTTGCAACTTAAATGTATATTTAATTAGATTGCCTTAGCCTTATAGACATTCGATATAAAACGTTCCTAGCACAGTCCGTGTAGTCAGCTCCGCTATTACCATTGAGACCGTGTCTGTGTGCCCTTGATCTAGGTTGGGCAAAAGTAAACATGGCGGTGTTTGCTTTAGCAATCTCACTGGAATATAAACCTCCATGTCATTATTGAAAGAGATTGTGATATCGAACAACTCAAAATATGGTTACTTAATGTTAGATCTCTCACGTCCAAGACGGTCATGGTCAATTAACTAATCACTGATCATAATCTTGATGTGATTGGACTGACTGAAACATGGCTCCTCCTGGTTACACCAGTGACCATATTCCCTGCGAGTTGTTGCTAACATTTACAACAGAAAATTTAAATTTACAGAAAAGAAAATGACCTTTTGTCCTTTTGTCCTTTGAGCTTCTAGTCATGAATTCTATGCAGCCTACTCAATCACTTTTTATAGCTACTGTTTACAGGCCTCCTGGGCCTTATACAGCGTTCCTCACTGAGTTCCTTGAATTCCTATCGGACCTTGTAGTCATGGCAGATAATATTCAACATTTTGGTGATTTCAATATTCACATGGGAATTCCACAGACCCACTCCAAAAGGCTTTCGGAGCCATCYGGTTTTGTCCAACATGTCTCCAGACCTACTCATTGCCAAAGTCATACCCTGGATCTAGTTTGTCCCGTGGAATAAATCATGTGGATTTAAATGTTTTTCCTCATAATRTTGCACCTACTACACCTGCMCTGACSCTAGTCGGATGTGGCAGGGCTTGAAAACTATTACGGACTACAAAGGGAAACGCAGACGCGAGCTGCCCAGTGACGTGAGCCTACCAGACGAGTTAAATGCCTTTTATGCTCGCTTCGAGTCAAGCAACACTGAAGCATGCACATGAGCAAGACCTTTTAAACAGGTCAACATTCACAAATCCGCGGGGCCAGATGGATTACCAGGACATGTACGAAAGCATGCGCAGACCAACTGGCAAGTATCTTCACTGACATTTTCAACCTCTCCCTGACCGAGTCTGTAATACCTACATGTTTCAAGCAGACCTCCATAGTCCCTGTGCCCAAGGAAGCGTAACCTGCCTAAATGATTACTGCCCCGTAGCACTCACGTCGGTAACCATGAAGTGCTTTGAAAGGCTAGACCCTAGACCCACTCCAATTTGCATACCGCCCCAGCAGATCCACAGATGACGCAATCTCAATCGCATTCCACACTGCCCTTTCCCACCTGGACAAAAGGAACACCTATGTGAGAATGCTGTTGACTACAGCTCAGCGTTCAACACCATAGTGCCCACAAAGCGCATCACTAAGCTAAGGACCATGGAATTAAACACCTCCCTCTGCAACTGGATCCTGGACTTCCTGACGGGCCGCCCCCAGGTAGTAAGGGTAGGCAACAACACGTCTGCCACACTGATCCTCAACCCTGGGGAACCTCAGGGGTGTGTACTTAGTCCCCTCCTGTACTCCCTATTCACCCACGACTGCGTGGCCAAAAACGACTCCAACACCACCATTAAGTTTGCTGACGACACAACAGTTGTAGGCCTGATCACCGACAACAATGAGGCAGCCTATCGGGAGGAGGTCTGAGAACTGGCAGTGTGATGCCAGGACAACAACCTCTCCCTCTATGTGAGCAAGACAAAGGAGCTGATCGTGGTCTACAGGAAAAGGGGGACCGAACAGGCCCCCATTAATATCGACGGGGCTGTAGTGGAGCGGGTCGAGAGTTTCAAGTTCCTTGGTGTCCACATCACCAACGAACTATCATGGTCCAAACACACCAAGACATTTGTGAAGAGGGCACGATAAAACCTTTTCCCCCTCAGGAGACTGAAAGATTTGGCATGGGTCCCCAGATCTTCAAAAGGTTCTGCACCATCGAGAACATCCTAAATGGTTGCATCACTGTCTGGTATGGCAACTGCTCGACATCTGACCGTAAGGCACTACAAAGGGTAGTGCATATGTCCAGTACATCACTGGGCCAAGCTTCATGCCATCTAGCCGGTGTCAGAGGAAAGCGCATAAAATTGTCAGAGACACCAGTCACCCAAGTCATAGACTGTTTTCTCTGCTACCGCATGGCAAGCGGTACCGGAGCGCCAAGTCTTGAACCAAAAGGCTCCTTAACAGCTTCTACCCCCAAGCCATAAGACTGCTGAACAATTAATCAAATGGCCACCGGACTATTTACATTGACCTCCCCCCCTCCATTTGTTTTTTACACACTTGCTACTCGCTGTTTATTATCTATGCATAGTCATTTCACCCCTACCTATATGTACAAATTACCTCGACTAACCTGTACCCCCGCACACTGACTCGGTACCGGCACCCCTGTATATAGCTTTGTTTTTGTTTTATTTTTATATATATATTTTTACTCTATTTGCTAAATATTTTTTAATAACTCCTTCATGAACTGCACTGTTGGTTAAGGGCTTGTGAGTAAGAATTTCACGGTAAGGTCTACACTTGTATTCGGCGCATGTGACAAAGTTTGATTTGATTTGACTATCGGACCAACATTATATTTTATTTGCAATCACAGCAAATAATCTGCTCAGACCCCAGCCAAGGATCATCAAAAGCCGCGCTATAACTTCTCGGACAACCCAAAGATTACTACATGCCCTCCAGATGTAACCGGTGTGAAATAGCTAATAGCTTTTCAATTGGTGACGTCACTCGCTCTGAGACCTTGAAGACCTTGACCTTGAAGTAGTTGTTTCCCTTGCTCTGCAAGGGCCGTGGCTTTTGTGGAGCGATAGGTAACGATGCTTCGAGGGTGATTGTTGTTGATGTGTGTGGAGGTCAAGCGCGACGGAGTACAAAAATCGGTTAACCACCTGAGGATCTAAATTTAACCTTGTGTAATACCATAGATGCAGTCGCACCCCTAAAAACAAAAAACATTTGTCTCAAGAAATTAGCTCCCTGGTATACAGAAAATACCAGAGCCCTGAAGTAGGTTTCCAGATCATTTGATCGGAAATGGCGCTCCACCAAACTGGAAGTCTTCCGACTAGCTTGGAAAGACAGTAAAGTGCAATATCGAAGAGCCCTCACTGCTGCTTGATCATCCTATTTTTCAAACCTTTCACTTTAGCAGTGATGAATTCATGAATTTCTTCGACAAAAAGGTCATGATCATTAGAAAGCAAATTACGGACTTCTCTTTGAATCTGCTTATTTCTCCAAAGCTCAGTTCTGAGTCTGCACATAACTGCCAGGACCTAGGATCAATGGAGACACTCAAGTTTTATAACCATGTATCTCTTGACACATTCATGAAAATTGTCATGGCCTCTAAACCTTCAAGCTGCATACTGGACCCTAATCCAACTAAACTACTGAAAGAGCTACTTCCTGTGCTTGGCCCTCCTATGTTGAACATAATAAATGGCTCCCGATACACCAGATGTGCACCAAACTCACTAAAAGT
This sequence comes from Salvelinus sp. IW2-2015, assembly GCF_002910315.2. Classification (NCBI taxonomy): domain Eukaryota; kingdom Metazoa; phylum Chordata; class Actinopteri; order Salmoniformes; family Salmonidae; genus Salvelinus; species Salvelinus sp. IW2-2015. The sequence continues at coordinate 2,003,207 of NC_036866.1, read as the reverse complement.
GGCAGTAATAAAGCCTCTCTTGAAAAAGTCAAACCGTGACCCGGAAAATGTAAAAAAAACGAATTGGCCTATATCGAATCTCCAATTCCTCTCAACATTTTTTGAAAAGCTGTTGTGTAGCAACTCATTGCCTTCCTGAAGACAAGCGACGCTTAAGACCCCATCATAGCACTGGGACTGCACTCGCGAAGGTGGTAAATTACGTTTTAGTGGTGTCAGACCAAGGCTCTACATCTGTCCTCGTGCTCCTAGACCTTAGTGCTGCTTTTGACCCCATCCATCACCACATTCTTTTGGAGAGATTGGAAACCCTAATTGGTCTACACGGACAAGTTCTGGCCTGGTTTAGATCTTATCTGTCAGAAAGATATCAGTTTGTCTCTGCGGATGGTTTGTCCTTTGACAAATCAATTGTAAGTACAGGTAGGCTATGGTCACAAGACGCTGGTCTCCTTATTGTCTCTAGAAGTTCTAAGCAAACAGCTGGAGGCAGGGCTTTCTCCTATAGATCTCCATTTTTATGGAATTTCTGCCTATCCATGTGAGAGACGCAGACTCGATCTCAACCTTTTAAGTCTTTACTGAAGACTCATCACTTCAGTAGGTCCTATGATTGAATGTAGTCTGGCCCAGGAGTGTGAAGGTGAACGGAAAGGCACTGGAGCGACAAACCGCTCTTGCTGTCTCTGCCTGGCCGGTTCCCCTCTCTCCACTGGGATTCTCTGTCTCTAACCCTATTACAGGGGCTGAGTCACTGGCTTACTGGTGCTCTTCCATGCTGTCCTTAGGAGGGGTGCGCCACTTGAGTGGGTTGAGTCACTGACATGATCTTCCTGTGTGGTTTTGCGCCCCCCCCCTCGGGGTCATGCGGTGGAGGAGATGTTGTCGGACGGGGCCAGTGTAAATCTCCACCCGTCTCAGATTCCAGTATCTATGCTGCAATAGTCTATGTGCCGGGGGGGCTAGGGTCAGTCTGTTATATCTGGCGACCTCTGAATGCTTGGCTATGAAAAGCCAACTACCATTTACTCTTGAGGTACTGACCTGTTGCACTCTCTACAACCACTGTGATTATTATTATTTGACCCTGCTGGTCATCTATGAACGTTTGAACATCTTGACCATGTTCTGTTATAATCTCCACCCGGCACAGCCAGAAGAGGACTGGCCACCCCTCAGAGCCTGGTTCCTCTCTACGTTTCTTCCTAGGTTCTGGCATTTCTAGGGAGTTTTTCCTAGCCACCTCGCTTCTACACCTGCATTGCTTGCTGTTTGAGGTTTTAGGCTGGGTTTCTGTACAGCACTTTGTGACATCAGCTGATATAAGAAGGGCTTTATAAATACATTTGATTGATTGATTTATTTCCTATGGAGGATTGACAGTTTAATTTAGAATAATGAATATTCCCACGCAAGTCAACATTCTTTGACGTGTGGACCTCCAGCCATCTTTGTAGTACATTTGAAAGTTTACATTTCTACTTTATTCACATTTTAGTACATTTGTCAGATATTTAAATGTACGCTTTGTCTCAACCAATGGCAGCCACAACAAAAACACTTCATGTGAATAGGGCCTAAGCTACAACGTCTGAACATGAATGAAAATCTGAGTTTATGCATTTTTTGACAATTTACGTTATAGCTTAAAAAATGATTTTATTTTTTATTATGACAATTCTGTATTTGTAAGTTTTCTAATGATATATCAGACTCAACCTTTTATCTCTTTTCAGTGATGAAATCATGGATGTCTCATGGTATGGTGGGGTATGCAAAAATAAGTAAACTTTGAGTACCTGTATCTCTTAAATGTTTATATTTATGGAACAATCCCACGGTCAGCATGTATACGGGTTGTAAAAGTAAATACTGGTTGTGATATGACCAGATAACAATGAAAATATGTATTTTTCATGCCGTCTTGATGTTGTCGTGAAAATACGTCTTTAACCAGTCTGTTGTGTTCTGGTTTTACAGTATGACCAGAAAATCCCATTTAGGAAATATGTGAACAAGGCAGCTAACCCACTGTTCCTAGGCCGTCATTGAAAATAAGAATTTGTTCTCAACTGACTTGCCTAGTTAAATGAAGGTAAAATAAAATAATGTTTGTGGTTTTAAATATGTTCAGATTGTAGCTTCTTTACTTACTAAGAAGTTGATGTACACTACCGGTCAAAAGTTTGGACACACCTACTCATTCAAGGGTTTTTCTTTATTTTTACTATTTTCTATGTTGTAGAATAATAGTGAAAACATCAAAACTATGAAATAACACATATGGAATCATGTAGTAACCAAAAAAGTGTCAACAAATATACATATTTGTCTCAAACGCATTAAGGAATGAAATTCAACAAATTAACTTTTAACAAGGCACACCCGTCATTTGAAATGCATTCCAGGTGACTASTTCATGAAGCTGGCTGAGAGAATGCCAAGAGTGTGCAAAGCTGTCATCAAGGCAAAGGGTGGCTACTTTGAAGAATSTAAAATATATTTAGATTTAACATTTATTTTGGTTACTACATGGTTGCATATGTGTTATTTCATAGTTTTGATGTCTTCACTATTATTCTACAACGTAGAAAATAGTAAAAATGAAGAAAAGCCCTTGAATGAGTAGGTGTGTCCAAACTTTTGACTGCTACTGTATATGTATACACTCATGAAGTACTGATCTCTCTCGCTTTCTCTCCCTCCTGCCAGTGCTGATAGTCACCATCACCCTGGCCTCTGCCTCAGGGAAGTATTCTGCTGATGGCCATTGTTTGCTCAGCGTGCACAACGGGGTCATCTGAGAATTCGCTGGTCCCGTCATCTTCATCGTTATGGTGAACACTCAACTAAACCATTGCTCAACCATTACCCAAAGTACCCTGCAACCATTCTCGGATATTATTCCCCCAACATCCCCATAGTATTTCTCAGGCACTAATATAAAGTTTATTTGTGTTCTCTGGTCATGTAAACATCATGGTTCTGACCCGTGTGGTGGTCATTACCATCTCCACAGTCAAGAGGAGGTCTATAATGATGCCCATGACGGACAACGGTCCTGTGGAACTGGCCCACGTGCAGATCAGGTAGTCACCACACAGGGGCACCATTTCACTACTATTACTATTACTGCTGTTACAGTACTTAGACAGTTACTTTCACATACATTTAAAGTAAGTATTCATATATATATATTTTTTTTTTGTTGTTGAAAAAGACAAGTATTTCAATATTTTTATGCATTTGGAAATAGAGTTGTGAAAGTATTTGGAAAAACTCAAATAAACTCCCATGCATTTTAACCTAGGTATTTGAAAACAGCATTTTAAATAKGTTTTTGAGCATTCTGATCAAATAGAATTTGGTAGCCCAGTTCTGTTACAGTATTTGCTCTATCCTTCTACAGAATATTTTCTATATTTTTAAATGTAGGCTTAGTAGATAGTGTGTAGGGGTTGGTGGTTTTCCCCTTGTTTTGTTTCACTGTATATAATACAGTGAAATATGAGTGTACTCTGTCCAAGGTTGCTTCCATCATTTTTATAGACTGGTCGTTGTCACTTAACACCTTGTTGCCATTTTGATTTTGTGACATGAGTTTGAATGATACCTACAGTAAATACAGTARATTATCTATTCCCTGAAGTGCTGTTTACTATCGATCGGGGGAAATCATTTCAACGTAGAAACGTTAATTCCTGCAACTCAGCTGCAAGGGTCACAATAGGAACTCTGTGGAGGAGTATGTTGGCGTTGAGCTTCAGCCGTCCCGATGGCAGTCCGGGTGGTAACTAAAACACATTCCTCCGCTGAATAAACTAGAGCCCTTGCCCGCCCCACAGCTGGTGCGGTTTAGCGGCCACCTGAACTGTAAGTTAATTTCATCCTAAACAGAATTAGGGAGTGATGGACGGGGAGTTTCAGTGTGAGGTGCTTGGGTTGGGTGGGTAATGGGGAAACTGTGTCTCCTAGCAAGGTGCCCAGTCCTTGATTTTGTGTCAAGTGGCTTGTGTTTGCTTTCTCTCAGGACTGCTGTGAAAGCYTTGCTGGTMCTACTGCCAATCCTGGGCCTGAACTGGCTCTGCGTCATCCTGGTGCCCTTCTCCTTAGGCATGGCCTTATGTCTTCATCCTCCTCAAATCACTGCAGGTACTTGCCACATACTCTAATCTAAAAAAAACTTTCTCTCACTCTGTTCTCTTTCTCTCTTTCTCCCATTCTCTGTCTTTCATCCATTCTCTCTCTTTCAGTTGTTCTTTCTCTCCCTCTCTCTTTTCTCTCTCTTCTCTCTCTCTGCACCCCGTTATTCTCGCTCTTTCTCCTATATATATTTTGTCTTTCTCTTCCTCTCCCTCTGTCTTTCTCTGCACTCTCGTTCACTGATAACACCACCTCTTTCAATGRGTTATACAAGAATGGCTGTATTGGGCTGTGTGATTTTTCACTATAGGCCTATTTCAATGGAAGCCTACCCAGTAGAGGTGCAAACTGTGTTGATTGGAGAATTTACAGGGATTTCAAGACCACTAGTCACCAATGGAAGACGAACTGACTCAAGTTTCAGTTGAGACTGTTGTTCTTTGAAAGGCCTCTGTTTTTTCTGTGAGAATAACGTGGTGCTGTGTTAGAACCAAACTCCCAGATGAAATGAGGAAAAAAATACGCGCAATCAATATTTGTGGGAAAAAACGTTTTTTTTTGAAGGACTCACTATACCGTCAAAAACATCCCATTTTCTTCTTCTGTTAAATCAGAAAGCTTTTCCATTATACATTCTCGTGATTCTCTTATTCTCTCCTGAAAGAGAGCAACAAATTCTCAAGGTTTCAGTTTGTATTTCTTGGAGACAAGGTTGACTTTGACAGGAAATGAATAGCGCTCTGCTTGTGTTAAACAGGTGCTCGTGTTTATAAATGAAAGTGCAAATGTACAAAATCGTTTCATGAGATACTGCYAACTTTACAGGCTGGCATTTTGATTGGCAGTTGTGTTCATGTTTTTTTCCCTTGTCATTAAATACATGTTGGTGAAAAGAATTGTTATAAAAATATACAGTTATTTTATTTCATTTTATTATTAAATGAACAATTTGCAGTTTTCAGTCAAATTTACCACAGCCTGATATTGGATTCAGTATTTTTTTATACAGTGAAATAAGGTATTTTGTTAGGTTTTATCTCGGTATTGTGTCCAGGATTTAACCTACATTTGACTTCCAAAGCATAATCAACATCATCTCGAGAACTATTTGTTTTCACAAGAAAACATGAATTCCAGTGTAACTTAATTTATCTTGCTTGGCTGTGAGAGAGAAGAGTTATTCTCTGATTGCAGTCTACCCTGGTGTGCAGTCTACCCTGGTGTGCGGTCTACCCTGGTGTGCGGTCTACCCTGGTGTGCGGTCTACCCTGGTGTTCGGTCTACCCTGGTGTGTGGTCTACCCTGGTGTGCGGTCTACCCTGGTGTGTGGTCTACCCTGGTGTGTGGTCTACCCTGGTGTGCGGTCTACCCTGGTCTACCCTGGTGTGCGGTCTACCCTGGTGTGCGGTCTACCCTGGTGTGCAATAATCACACTGCTCACATCCCTGCTTGGAAATTTGTAGTCATCTTTAATCAATGGTCTCTTTAATTGAGCCGTATATTTAACAAGAAATCAATAGAGATTTAGCCCTAGTCAGATCATTAAGAAAGCTCTCTCTCTCTCTCTCTCTCGAACTGTGAATAGTTCTGTTTCTCCCACATCAATAAATTGTTTTGTCACAACAATAATTCATGCAGACTGTCAGTTAGCTCTATAGCAGGGCTATTAGTTGGGATGGAGTCGTTAGCTACTGTAGACGGCTGTCACTTTCACAGTACAGTTGAAACACAACTTCCTCCGAGTTTCTCCGGTAAGCCCTGCTATAGAGCTAACTGAATATGGCAGGTAGCCTAGTGGTAAACCTCTACAGGATCGGTGTCCCCACCCGCGGGACGGTTGAGCTAACGTGCGCTGATGTGATTAGTCGGAATAGGTAAGACATGTCTCATAAAATGACAAAGAACCTACGACAATTACCGTCTGGACATGACAAGCTGTAGCCAATACGATAGGACCTACACTTTAACATGTAGGATCAATATTTATCTACATTTACATTTACATACACTTATGCTTTTCTTAACAGAATAGCTACTGTTTTTTGGTTTTCAAATCAATTTAAATGGGCTATTTTGGTTATTGGCCTTAATTCCCTGGCAGATGACCTTGGTGCCCTGGCAGATGACCTTGGTGCCCTGGCAGATGACCTTGGTGCCCTGGCAGGTGACCTTGGTGGCCTGGCAGATGACCTTGTGCCTGGCAGAGTGGGTACCTCTTGAAGGCAAATGGCCTTC
>NC_036866.1:1986595-1995945 GCF_002910315.2 Salvelinus sp. IW2-2015 | reverse complement strand
GCAGGGCTCTATAGCATATTCAGTTAGCTCTATAGCATATTCAGTTAGCGCTACAGCATATTCAGTTAGCTCTATCGCAGGGCTCTATAGCAGGGCTCTATAGCATATTCAGTTAGCTCTATAGCAAATTCAGTTAGCTCTATAGCAGGGCTCTATAGCATATTCAGTTAGCTCTATAGCAGGGCTCTATAGCATATTCAGTTAGCTCTATAGCAGGGCTCTGCAGCATGTTATGTTAGCTATATTACAGGGCTCTATTGCAGGGTTTTATAGCAGCCAAAGACACTGTCCTAGTCTTGTTAACAACCCATACAAATAGTGTTTTCCCACTAATTGCATTTTAGAATATTTGCTTTTATAGCCTACTGCCGTGTGCTCATTGCTGCGAGTATAATGTGAAGAAATAGCCTAATAGTTTGTCAACAGTTTAAGCTAAACATTCTAATCTGTTGCATCAGCCTCATTGCTTTAAAAAAATGTTTTTATGTACAGTGAGTGGTTGTATTAATTTGGGATCTATCACGTCCCACAACTGTCCCAGAGTATATTTGGAATATGTATTTCTCGCACAGAAGGACAAACTGACCAATAGAATAGGTCAACTATTGTACTATGGGGGATAGTAGATTGACATAGACTAGTGATTTTGCAGTAATTCTAACATCTTCAATATACACCTGAGAATTTGATAAGGACATGTGTCGTTACATCCCCGATGTGTTGGTTTTCACGTGTAGCCCACTTCAGAGCTGCTATGCCTGTGAGAAGGACCCGATCACGTGACGGGCATTGGCAAATAAGAATTGATATACATTATCAATGAGAAGTGCTGTGAGAAGTGCTGTCGTTGGCAGCCGGGAGAACAGAATTATGATTATTATATTCAGCCCAAGGGCCCAACAGCCACTTTGGCCACAGGGCATGGATTTTATTTAGGGGTGATTACGGCAACACAAGGGGGCATCGACGGCCATGGCTGCAGATGCCACTGGGAAATTCTAGACCTGCCTGCTATAGAGCTAACTGAATATGCTATAGAGCCCTGCTATAGAGCTAACTGAATATGCTATAGAGCCCTGCTATAGAGCTAACTGAATATGCTATAGAGCCCTGCTATAGAGCTAACATAACATGCTATAGAGCCCTGGAATAATATGCTGTAGAGCCCTGGAATAGATCTAACTGAATATGCTATAGAGCCCTGGAAGAGAGCCTTGCTTTAAAGCCCTGCAATATAGCTAACATTACATGCTATAGAGCCCTGCTATAGAGCTAACTAAATATGCTGTAGATCCCTGCTATAGAGCTAACTGAATATGCTATAGAGCTGTGCTATAGAGCTAACAGAATACTCTATAGAACTCTGGAATAAGGCTAAATGAATATGCTATAGAGCCCTGCTATAGAGCTAACTGAATATGACATAGAGCCCTCGAATAGAGCCCTGCTATAGAGCTAACTGAATATGCTATAGGGCCCTGGAATAGAGCCCTGCTATAGAGCTAACTGAATATGACATAGAGCCCTGCTATAGAGCCTTGCTATAGAGCCCTGCAATATAGCTAACATTACATTATACAGAGCCCTGTAATAGAGCCCAGCAATATAGCTAACATTACATTCTATAGCGCCCTGTAATAGAGCCCAGCAATATAGCTAACATAATATGCTGTCGAGCCTTGCTATAGAGCTAACTGAATATGCTGTAGATCCCTGCTATAGATCTAACTGAATATGCTATAGAGCCGTGCTATAGAGCTAACTGAATATGCTATAGAGCTAACTGAATATGCTATAGCGCTATCAGAATATGCTATAGAGCTCTGGAATAGAGCTAAATGAATATGCTATAGAGCTAACTGAATATGCTATAGAGCCCTGGACTAGAGCAAACTGGTAAGACACGAGGCAGGGGCCTATGCATTTATGTAAATAGCAGCTGGTTCACAATATCTAAGGAGGTCTCAAGGTTTTGCTCGCCTGAGGTAGAATATCTCATGATAAGCTGTAGACCACACTATCTACCTAGAGAGTTTTCATCTGTATTTTTCGTAGCTGTCTACATTCCACCACAGAGCGAGGTTGGCACTAAAACCGCACTAAATGAGAATTATTCCGCCATAAACAAACAGGAAAATGCTCATCCAGAGGCGACGCTCCTCGTGGCCGGTGACTTTAATGCAGGGAAACTTAAATCTGTTTTACCAAAATTCTATCAGCATGTTAAATGTGCAACCAGAGGGAAAAAAAATATTGACCACCTTTACTCCACACACAGAGACACGTTAAGCTCTCCCTTGCCCTCCATTGGGCAAATGTGACGATAACTCTATCCTCCTGATTCCTGCTTAATTAAAGCAACAATTAAAGCAGGAAGCACCAGGAACTAGATCAATAAAAAAGTGGTTAGATGAAGCAAATGCTAAACTACAGGACTGTTTTGCTAGCACAGACTGGAATATGTTCCTGGATTCTTCCGATGGCATTGAGGAGTACACAACATCAGTCACTGGCTTTATCAATAAGTGCATCGAGGACGTCGTCCCCACAGTGGCTGTATGTAATACCCCAACCAGAAGCCATGGATTACAGGCAACATTCACACTGAACTAAAGGGTAGAGCTGCCGCTTTCAAGGAGCGGGACTCTATCCCGCTATGCCCTCCAACGAACTATCAAAAAGGCAAAGAGTCAATATGCGACTAAGATCGAATCGTATTACAACGGCTCCGATGCTCGTTGGATGTGGCAGGACTTGCAAACCATTACAGACTACAAAGGGAAGCACAGCCGAGAGCTGCCCAGTGACACAAACCTACCAGACGAGTGAAATAACTTCTATGCTCGCTTTGAGGCAATAACACTGAAACATACATGAGAGGATCAGCTGTTCCGGAACAACTGTGTGATCACGCTCTCCGCAGCCGATGTGAGAAAGACCTTTAAACAGGTCAACATTCACAAGACCGCAGGACGTGTACTCTGATTATGCGCTTGACCAACTGGCAAGTGTCTTCACTGACATTTTCAACCTCTCCCTGTCCGAGTCTGTAATACCAACATGTTTTAAGCAGACCATCATACAGTAGTCCCTGTGCCCAAGAACACTAAGGTAACCTGCCTAAATGACTACCGACCTGTAGCACTCACGTCTGTAGCCATGAAATGCTTTGAAAGGCTGGTCATGGCTCACATCAACAACATTATCCCAGAAACCCTAGACCGACTCCAATTTGCATACCACACCAACAGATCCACAGATGATGCAATCTCTACACCTGCACAAAAGGAACACCTATGTGAGAATGCTATTCTTTGACTTAAGCTCAGCGTTCAACACCATAGTACCCTCAAAGCTCATCACTAAGCTAAGGACCATGGGACTAAACATCTCCCCTGCAACTGGATCCTAGACTTRCTGACGGGCTGCCCCCAGTTGGTAAGGGTAGGTAACAACACATCCGCCATGCTGATCCTCAACACAGGGGCCCCTCAGGGGTGCATGCTCAGTCCCCTCCTGTACTCCCTGTTCACTCATAACTGCACGGCCAGGCACGACTCCAACGCCATCATTAAATTTGCTGATGACACAACAGTGATAGGCCTGATCACCGACAACGATGAGACAGCCTATAGGGAGGAGGTCAGAGACCTGACCGTGTGGTGCAAGGACAACAACCTCTCCCTCAACGTGATCAAGACAAAGGAGATGATTGTGGACTACAGGAAAAGGAGGACCAAGCACGCCCCGATTCTCATCGACAGGGCTACAGTGGAGCAAGTTGAGAGCTTCAAGTTCATTGGTGTTCACATCACCAACAAACTAACATGGTCCAAGCACACCAAGACAGCCGTGAAACCTATTCCCCCTCAGGAGACTGAAAAGATTTGGCATGGGTCCTCAGATCCTCAAAAGGTTTTACAGCTGCACCATCGAGAGCATCCTGACGGGTTGCATCACTGCTTGGTATGACAACTGCTCTGCCTCCGAACGCAAGGCACTACCGAGGGTAGTGCGTACGGCCCAGTACATCACAGGGGTCAAGCTTCCTGCCATCCAGGAGCTCTATACCAGGCGGTGTCAGAGGAAGGACCTAAAAATTGTCAAGGACTCCAGCTACCCAAGTTGTAGACTGTTCTCTCTGCTACCGTAGGGCAAGCGATACCGGAGCGCCAAGTCTGGGTCCAAGAGGCTTCTAAACAGCGTCTACCCCCAAGCCATAAGACTCCTGAACAGGTAATCAAATGGCTACCCAGACTATTTGCACTCCCTATATACTGCTGCTACTCTCTGTTATTATCTGTGCATAGCCACTTTAACAACCCTACCTGCATGTACATAATTACCTCCACACCATTGCTCTCGCACATTGACACATTGACTCTGTACCAGTACCCCCTGTGTATAGACCGGCTATTGTTATTTACTGCTGCTCTTGAATTATTTGTTTTTCTTATTTCTTACTTTTTTGTTGTTGTTGGTATTTTCTTAAAACTCCATTGTTGGTTAAGGGCTTGTAAGTAAATATTTCATTGTAAGGTCTACACACCTGTTGTATTCGGCGCATGTGACAAATAAACTTTCATTTGATTTTGATTTGAACTGAAATTATGACATTTATCTGAGTCTATCAAGCTTCCGTACTGACTTAACATGGAACATTGTGTTATTTACATGTTCATATTTGTGACACTTCCAAGATAACACATACAGCTGTATTGCTCATTTGCTGGTAACAAAAATTATCTGTTCAGGATGAACAGTTTTCATCTGCCCGTGTATTAACACTAAATATAACATGTTGTTGGTTTAGATACTTCAAATGTTAGCCGTCARCATGGCTTCCTGAGAAAGTCATCATCCATACAATCGCTGTCTGTATTTATCACTTCCAAAGCCCGTGTTTATCGTGCCACGGCTAAATAAGGCCATAATTAACACTATCCTGCAGCTTTTTGTAATTCACCAGTGAAGTACAGATACATTCTTTTCTTAATATGGTTTTATTTGTGACWGTGTGAGAACCACTCGGGCTCCCGAGTCGCGCTGCGGTCTCAGGCACTGCATCTCAGTGCTTGAGGCGTCACTACAGACACCCTGGTTCAAATCCAGGCTGTATCACAACCGGCCGTGATTGGGAGTCCCATAGGGCGGCGCACAATTGGCCCAGCGTCCTCCAGGTTTGGCCGGTGTAGGCCGTCATTGTAAATAAGAATTTGTTCTTAACTGACTTGCCTAGTTCAATAAAGGTTAAATAAATTGTRTTATTAACTCCAACCAATTAAATGAAATGAATGAAATGGCCACAAAAAAAGGAGGATATATTCGTAAGGACTGCGTATTGTCCGGTCAGACTAGTCAACAACCCTCTTCTCAGGATGAATTAATGAAGCGACGGAGCGCTCCGTGTGGGCCCTTTAATAGCCAGCTGCTTCTGAATAACATAATCGACCCTGCTTTAAAGGCTGTGACTGGAGAGAATAGGAACAGACCTCCCCTGCCATGCAGAAAACTAGACTCGTTACTAACGTTGACCTGGCCTTATTGTCCCTTATTAGATGAGGCCTGTTATTCAGTATAACAGGCTATCACTTATTGTCCCTTATTAAATAGCCTGTTATTCAGTATACAGGCCTATCACTTATGGTCCCTTTATAAATAGCCCTGTTATTCAGTATACAGGCCTATCACTTATGGTCCCTTATTAAATAGGCCCTGTTATTCAGTATACAGGCCTAATCACTTATTGTCCCTTATTAAATAGCCCTGTTATTCAGTATACAGGCCTAATCACTATGTTCCTTATTAAATAGGCCCTGTTATTCAGTATACAGGCCTAATCACTTATGGTCCCTTATTAAATAGGCCCTGTTATTCAGTATAAGGCCTAATCACTATGGTCCCTTATTAAATAGGCCCTGTTATTCAGTATACAGCCTGAATCACTATGGTCCTTATTAAATAGGCCCTGTTATTCAGTATACAGGCCTATCACTTATGGTCCCTTATTAAATAGCCCTGTTATTCAGTATACAGGCCTAGATCACTTATGTCCCTTATTAAATAGCCCTGTTATCAGTTTATGACAGGCCTGATACTTATGGTCCTTATTAAATAGGCCCTGTTTAATACAGCTAATCATTATTGGTCCTTATAATGCCCTTATCAGCAGGCCAATACTAGTCCCTTTATAGCCCGTATTCAGTACGGTAATACTGGTCCCTTATTAATAGGCCCTGTTACCAATTGTGTAACATAGTCTAATGTTATACGGCCCTCAATTATTGGTCAAAGCTATCATTAGTGGCTCCCTTTACTAGAATAGGCTCCTGTTAATTTCGAGATTAGATAGAAAGGCGGCTACATCAACTTAAGGATCGCCTTATAGATAAAATAGGCGCGACTGTTAGATTCAGATATAGCAGGCCTAATCATTATGGTCCCTTATTAAATAGCCCTGTTATTCAAGAATATACAGGCCTAATCACTGTATGGTCCCTTATATAAATAGAGCCCTGTGTATTCAGTAATACAGGCCTTAATCACGTAAATGATCCCCTTAGTAAATAGGCCCTGTTATTGACGAGATGATAACAGGGAGGAGACTAATCACAGTATGGTCCCTTATTAGAGATAGCCCTGCTGATATGTCAGAGTATTACAGAGACCTGGAATCAAACTGTGAAGGTCCCTTATTAAAGTGGCCCTGGTTAAGAAGTTACAGGAGGTTATAAACAGGCCATGAGGTGCAAGCTATTAGATAGGGATCGCCTATTTAAATGGCGCGCAGATTAGTTCAGTCTACAGAGAAGCAGTAATCACTTGAAGGCCCGTTAGAATAGAAAATAAGGCAAGCGGATTGATAACAGTAAGTACAGGCAACTAGAATTCAACTTATGGTCCCAAATGGTATTAGAATAAGCAGCCGAGGTTATTAACAGAATATACAGGGCCCGTAAGATCGACGTATAAGTCCCTTAGTGTAAATAGACCGACTGTTATTCAGTATTACAGGCCTGATCACAGTATGGGTCCACGTTATTAAAATAGGCCCTGTTAATGTCGGACAGTATACGAGCCTGATGCATGTGATGGCCACTTGAATTTAAGTGAAGGGCGCGCTGAGTATAGTTCAGGTAATACGAAGGCGCGTGGAATCACGTATGGTAGCCTTAATTAGAAATAAGGGCCCTGTTATTCGAAGGAGATGAGGGTACAGGACCTGATGCAACGTATGGCCATAGTAGTTAAAATAGGACCCTGCTGTATTCAGAGTATAGAACGAGGGCGCGATGGATCACGTATGGTCCCTTATGTAAATAAGGGCCCTGTTAGTTCAGTATACAGGGCCATGGGAATCAGCGTAATGGTGCCCTTAATTAAGGTAAGGCATGTGAGTAATTCGAGATATAAGAGCGCTAGATCACGTAGTAGATGAGGTCCCTTGAGTAGATAAATAAGCCCTGTGTATTCAGGTGTACAGCGCGCATTAAACTCCACCGGATATGCCGGTCCCTCTATTAGGTCAAGTAGGCCCTAGGTATATTCAGAAAACAGTAGTTACAGGCCTTCAATCCACGTATATGGTTGTACCACTTGACACTACACTTTTTCCTCGTGGTGGGTATATATTTAATTTCTGGCGGCTCTTCAATTTATTTGTCACCAATTAGCAAGACCACATCTTTCGCAAGACTTATATATTCAATAGGGCCCATGTTATTTCGAGTTTCCTACCTCATGCTGTCTAGAGTGCACGTATGTGTAGCCGCTTACTTGGTAAAAGTAAGGACGCTTCTCGTCTCTGATATACTCTCAGTATACTCAGGGCCATAAAATTCTGACTTTATGGTCTCCTTATTTAAGTAGGCCCTGGTGTATGGTTCAGATTTTTATTACAGGCCTACTTTCACCACCTACTTATCGGATCCCTTTATCTATAAGGATAGTCCGGCGCCCTCGCTCTACTTCTATTGTAGTAGCGAGGTGCTCTAAGTCACTTATCTGGCCGTCGAGACTTCTTTGTACGGTTCAAAGTTTAGGACCTGTATACTTTCAGGTGACTCATCTGGCCTATTACTTCACTTAAGGTGGTCTTCCTTAGGTTAAAAAGTAGGCCGGTCTTCTGTGATAAGTCAGTTATATTACCAGGGCCTACATTCACCCCTTATGTCCCTTATAAATGCGTCCTTGACTTCATGCAGTATATCTAGGCGCTCAATCTACTTAGTTCAGGGGCCACTTATATAAATAGGGCGCCTGTTGGTAGTGTTCAGTAAATATTAACATGGCCTAAATCATCTGTATGGTCCCTTATTAAAATAGGACCCTGTCGGTACTCCAGTCTACTTACGGCTACACTGCACGTATTTGTCCCTTATTTCAAGATAGGCCCTGTTATTCAGTATACAGGCCTGAATCACTTATTGTCCCTTATTAAATAGGCCCTGCTTATTCAGTATACAGCCAGCCGATCAACTTATCGTGCCCCACATTATTAAATAGCGCCCTAGTATTCAAAGTATACCACAGGCCTGAGTTCACTTAGTCGGTCCTCTTTATTCAAACTAGAGCCCCTCATGCTATATTCATGCCTACCAAGGCCCCTAATCACACGTTATGAGTTTCTATGCCTTATTAAGCAGTTATTAAGGCGTTTCATGTTTGTAGTTCGGCAGGTGAGTACAGGCCCTGTATACGACGTGTATGTGTCCCTAGTTACTTTAAATCTGGAGATAACTTGTCCGTGTCTTCACCTTCCCGGGTGTTTCCTGAGTGTTGATACAGTATTATTTCATGAGACCTGTATATCAGTCTATGCTGCCTCCCTAATTTCTCATCTTTTTTCATTCTATCATTCTTTGCTCTTTCTGTTATTCAGTATATCCTGCCTAATCACTTCATGGTCCCTGTGGATGTGAAATAGGCCCCTTCGTTGAGTCATTCAGTATACAGGCCTAATCACTTATTGTCCCTTATTAAATAAGGCCCTGCCTAATTCAGGTATTATACAGCCTAATCACTTTATTGTCCACTTATTAAATAGGCCCGTGTAATTCAGTATAACAGGCCTAATCACCGCTATGCGATCCCTTATTTAAATAGGCCCGTTATTCCGTATACAGGCTCTGTCACTCTATGCGGTCACCTGTATTTAAGTAGACTCCAGTATTCATGGTGATGCACAGGTCCTAATCAGTTATGGTCCGCGTTATTAAAAATGTAGGCCCTGTTATTCCAGTATACCAGGTTCCTAACTCATCGTTATTCTCCTTTACTCTAAAATTAGGTCGCCACCTGGCCTCGCCTTGATTTTGCCTAGCTAGTCACAGGTCCTACCTCACTTATGA
>NC_036866.1:1969095-1981595 GCF_002910315.2 Salvelinus sp. IW2-2015 | reverse complement strand
TCAGGGGGATACAGAGTTTATACATTTTAGTCATTTAACAGATGCTTTTATACAGAGACACTTACAGGAGCAATTTTAGGGTTTTCAACCTTTCGGTTACTGGCCCAACGCTCTTAAACGCTAGGCTACCTGACACCCTTATAGAAGGTAGAGAACTTCTGACAGGTGTTAGAAGACTTACAGTTTTGCTGTCTTAATTTGATCACTTTTTTTTTATTTGTAAGATAATTTTCCGCGCAGCAGCCAAAGCAAAGAAAATGTAGGGTTAGTAATTTAGTAAAGTTTAATTTCCATTTAAAAATGTCATACTTGATTTAACCTAATGAAAAATCTATCAACTCCTACATGAATGTCCATGAATTATAATCCACATAATAATTCCTGTTGCTGCAGGATTATTTTCCTGCTGAGAGAAACTGGTCAAATTAAGATTAAATACATTGAAAATAAGAATTTGTTCTTAACTGACTTGCCTAGTTAAATAAATAAAAAAATTGCTTTGCACAAAAAGGGCTTCACAGGCAAGGATATTGCTGCTAGTAAGATTGCACCTAAATCAACCATTTATCGAATCATCAAGAACTTCAAGGAGAGTGGTTAAATTGTTGTGAAGAAGGCTTCAGGGCGCCCAAGGAAGTCCAAAAAGCGCCAGGACCGTCTCCTAAAGATGATTCAGCTGCGGGATCGTGGCTGAATCAGTACAGAGCTTGCTCAGGAATGGCAGCAGGCAGGTGTGAGTGCATCTGCACGCACAGTGAGGCGAGGATGGCCTGGTGTCAAGTAGGGCAGAAAAGAAACCACTTCTCTCCAGGAAAAACATCAGGGACAGACTGAATTCTGCAAAAGGTACAGGGATTGGACTGCTGGGGTAAAGTGGGGTAAAGTCATTTTCTCTGATGAATCCCCTTTCCGATTGTTTGGTGCATCCGGAAAAAAGCTTGTACGAAAAGACAAGGTAAGCATTATGTCCTGTGTCATGCCAACAGTAAAGCATCCTGAGACCATTCATGCTTCTCAGCCAAGGGAGTGGGCTCACTCACAATTTTGCCTGAGAACACAGGCATGAATAAAGAATGGTACCAACACATCCTCCGAGAGCAACTTCTCCCAACCATCCAGGAACAGTTTGGTGATGAAGAATGACTTTTCCAGCATGATGGAGCACCTTTCCATAAGGCAAAAGTGATAACTAAGGGCTCGGGGAACAAAACATCGATATTTTGGGTCCATGGCCAGGAAACTCCCCAGACCTTAATCCCATTGAGTACTTGTGGTCAATCCTCAAGAGGCGGGTGGACAAACAAAAACCCACAAATTCCAAGCATTGATTATGCAAGAATGGGCTGCCATCAGTCAGGATGTGGCCCATAAGTTAGTTGACAGCATGCCAGGGCGGATTGCAGAGGTCTTTAAAAAGAAGGGTCAACACTGCAAATATAGACTCTTTGCATCAACTTCATGTAATTGTCAATAAAAGCCTTTGACACTTATGAATTGCTTGTAATTATACTTCAGTATTCCATAGTAACATCTGACAAAAATATCTGGAGCAGCAAACTTTGTTGAAATTAATATTTGTCTCATTCTCCAAACTTTTGGCCACGACTGTACACTATAACTTGCTGTTTGGCCACAAACTGAAATTAGACAAACCATTAGAACTATTCGAATTTTAACAATCAGGAAATCGCAGAACGATTTCTGCATAGTGCATCTAAAAAACAACAAAAATTAAATAAAAAAGATTGTCAATATTTGATATAAGTAAACAAATAGATAGCAAATAGAAATTATGGTTATTGTTTGCAGATGTATTGCCTGAGACACCCACCACCCACTCACCACCACCACATCCACCCACCACCCACCACCAACCACTCCACCACCACCTCCTCCACCACCCACCCACCCACCCACCCACCCATTCTCCTCCAGTGTGTTATTGTAAATCTCCTCCAGTGGTGTATTGTAAATCTCCTCCAGTGTGTTATTGTAATCCTCCTCCAGTGTGTTATTGTAATGCTCCTCCAGTGTGTTATTGTAATGCTCCTCTCATGTGTTTATTGTAATGCTCCTCCATAGTGTTATTGTAATGCTCCTCCAGTGTGTTATTGTAATGCTCCTTCAGTGTGTTATTGTAATGCTCCTCCAGTGTGTTATTGTAATGCTCCTCCAGTGTGTTATTGTAAATCTCCTCCAGTGTGTTATTGTAATGCTCCTCCAGTGTGTTATTGTAATGCTCTTCCAGTGTGTTATTGTAATGCTCCTCCAGTGTGTTATTGTAAATCTCCTCCAGTGTGTTATTGTAATGCTCCTCCAGTGTTTATTGTAATGCTCCTCCAGTGTGTTATTGTAATGCTCCTCCAGTGTGTTATTGTAATGCCCTCCAGTGTGTTATGTAATGCTCCTCCAGTGTGTTATTGTAATGCTTCTCCAGTGTGTTATTGTAATGCTCCTCCAGTGTGTTATTGTAATGCTCCTCCAGTGTGTTATTGTAATGCTCCTCCAGTGCGTTATTGTAATGCTCCTCCAGGTGTATTATAAGCTCCTCCAGTGTGTTATTGTAATATTCCTCCAGTGTGTTATTGTAATGCTCCTCCAGTGTGTTATTGTAATGCTCCTCCAGTTGTTATTGTAATGCTCCTCCAGTGTGTATTGTAAATCTCCTCCAGTGTTTATTGTAATGCTCCTCCGGTGTGTTATTGTAATTCTCCTCCAGTGTGTTATTGTAATGCTCCTCCAGTGTGTTATTGTAATGCTCCTACAGTGTGTTATTGTAAATCTCCTCCAGTGTGTTATTGTAATTTTCCTCCAGTGTGTTATTGTAATGCTCCTCCAGTGTTTATTGTAAATCTCCTCCAGTGTGTTATTGTAATGCTCCTCCAGTGTGTTATTGTAAAGCTCCTCCAGTGTGTTATTGTAATGCTTCTCCAGTGTGTTATTGTAATCCTCTCCAGTGTGTTATTGTAATCCTCCCTCCAGTGTGTTATTGTAATCCTCCTCCAGTGTGTTATTGTAATGCTCCTCCAGTGTGTTATTGTAAATCTCCTCCAGTGTGTTTATTGTAAATCTCCTCCAGTGTGTTATTGTAATGCTCCTCCAGTGTGTTATTGTAATGCTCCTCCAGTGTGTTTTGTAATCCTCTCCAGTGTGTTATTGTAATGTTCCTCCAGTGTGTTATTGTAATGCTCCTCCAGTGTGTTATTGTAAATCTCCTCCAGTGTGTTATTGTAATGCTCCTCCAGTGTGTGTATTGTAATGCTCCTCCAGTGTGTTATTGTTAAAGCTCCTCCAGTGTGTTATTGTAATCCTCCTCCAGTGTGTTATTGTAATGTCTCTCCAGTGTGTATTGTAATTCTCCTCCAGTGTGTTATTGTAATGTTCCTCCAGTGTGTTAGTGTAATTCTCCTCTAGTGTGTTATTGTAATGCTCCTCCAGTGTGTTATTGTAATGCTCCTCCAGTGTGTTATTGAAAGCTCCCTCCAGTGTGTTATTGTAATGCTCCTCCAGTGTGTTTTGTAATGTTCCTCCAGTGTGTTAGTGTAATCTCCTCCAGTGTGTTATTGTAATGCTCTCCATGTGTTATTGTATGCTCCTCCAGTGTGTTATTGTAATGCTCCTCCAGTGTGTTATTGTAATGTTCCTCCAGTGTGTTAGTTGTAATGCTCCTCTAGTGTGTTATTGTAATTGTTCTCCAGTGTGTTATTTGTAATGCTCCTCCAGTGTGTTATTGCAGTGCTCATCCAGTGTGTTATTGTTATTGCAGTGCTCATCCAGTTTGTTATTTATGCAGTGCTCATCCAGTGTTAGTGTTATTGCATGCTCATCAGTGTTAGTGGTATTCAGTGCTCATCCAGTGTGTTAGTGTGATTGCAGTGCTCATCCAGTGTGTTATGTTATTGCAGTGCTCATCCAGTGTGTTATTTGTATTGCAGTGCTCATCCAGTGTGTTATTGTTATTGCAGTGCTCCCCCAGTGTGTTATTGCAGTGCTCCAGTGTGTTATTGCAGTGCTCATCCAGTGTGTTAGGTTATTGCAGTGCTCCTCCAGTGTGTTTTTGTATCGCAGTGCTCATCCAGTGTGTTTATGTTATTGCAGTGCTCCCCAGTGTGTTATTGTTATTGCAGTGCTCCTCCAGTGTGTTATTGTTATTGCAGTGCTCCTCCAGTGTGTTATTGTTTATGCAGTGCTCCTCCAGTGTGTTATTGTTATTGCAGTGCTCCTCCAGTGTGTTATTGTTATTGCAGTGCTCCTCCAGTGTGTTATTGTTATTGCAGTGCTCCTCCAGTGTGTTTATTGTTATTGCAGTGCTCCTCCAGTGTGTTATTGTTATTGCAGTGCTCCTCCAGTGTGTTATTGTTATTGCAGTGTCCTCCAGTGTGTTATGTTATTGCAGTGCTCCTCCAGTGTGTTTTTGTTATCGCAGTGCTCATCCAGTGTGTTTTGTTTATCGCAGTGCATCCAGTGTGTTATTGTTATTGCAGTGCTCCTCCAGTGTGTTATTGTTATTGCAGTGCTCCTCCAGTGTGTATTGTTATTGCAGTGCTCCTCCAGTGTGTTATTGTTATCGCAGTGCTCCTCCAGTGTGTTATTGTTATTGCAGTGCTCCTCAGTGTGTTATTGTTATTGCAGTGCTCCTCCAGTGTGTTATTGTTATCGCAGTGCTCCTCCAGTGTGTTATTGTTATGCAGTGCTCCTCCAGTGTGTTATTATTGTTATTGCAGTGCTCCTCCAGTGTGATATTGTTATTGCAGTGCTCCTCCAGTGTGTTATTGTTATCGCAGTGCTCTCCAGTGTGTTATTGTTATGCAGTGCTCCTCCAGTGTGTTATTGTTATTGCAGTGCTCCTCCAGTGTGTTATTGTTATTGCAGTGCTCCTCCAGTGGTTATTGTTATCTGCAGTGCTCCTCCAGTGTGTTATTGTTATTGCAGTGCTCCTCCAGTGTGTATTGTTATGCAGTGCTCCTCCAGTGTGTTATTGTTATTGCAGTGCTCTCCATGTGTTATTGTTATTGCAGTGCTCCTCCAGTGTGTTATTGTTATTGCATGCTCCTCCAGTGTTATTGTTATGCAGTGCTCCTCCAGTGTGTTATTGTTATCGCAGTGCTCATCCAGTGGTTCATGGTACAAAACAGAGTTGTTTTGTTTTTGTCTGTGCTGGAGGTGTTTTTTTTTTTTTTACAATAAAAAAAACCTATTCTATGAACAGGTGGAATGAACTTTTCAGTTTTGCAGTTAATAAATGAAATGAAATTCATGAGTTGTTGCAAATAACATATGCTACAAAGGTAGCTAAACTCTGGTAGAAGCTATTATGATCTTAATATATTAAGCGTAGCAAAATGCATGAAACTACAGTCACCATACTGTGCCTACATAGAAAACTGACAAAGACAAATGTCTTGTTGACCTTCTCTTCCCTTTTTTTACGGTGTGAAATTGAAGTTAGGTATCACCTTTTCTAAATTCGGTAGTGTTAGTGTAAGTGATGATGGTAGGAGCGTGCCTGATTTTATCCACACACACATTTTATCCACACAGTTCAGGCTGAGAGTGGTGTCTGTGTGAGAGAGAGATTCCCAGCCCAACCCAAACTCCAGCTGCTCTCTGCTTCTCAGAGATGGAAGTTCATTTTTCACATTTTCCCCCTTTGTCAGTGGAAAATGTGTCATTAGAATATACCCCAAGATTGACAGTGGGGTCTCATGCAATTTGACAAGGGGCGCCCAAAGATGTCTGTTGGATACCGAAGTGTTTTTAATTAAACAGCTTTCTGGCACTCGGGCTGCTATATTTCTCGCCAGTTCAAAGAGTCTGATTTGACCCATATGTTAAATGTTTGTATCAGTTTTCGGTGCATATCTTTTCCTTGGCTCCGGGAACATGCAACGCTAAATTGTCTTGTTTAAAAGCGCGTTTGTTTACAGTTCATTCTTCACCCTTATTTTCTCACACATGTGTGCTAGGATAAATCTGGGTGTATGGTTACACAGTCAGTTGGATTGTAACAGGAAGATTGGCATAAACGTTCCAGAATTACGTTAATAAGCCAGACAAAATCAGGACATTAAGAAATGGAAAAGCTGCCACTTAAGTGGCTACATGTGGATTTAAATGTGTAAAAACAAGTAAAATAGTGCTCTCATCCGTTACCGWAGGAGGTTCATCACTATCCTTTGGCCCTCGGATGTAAAATCAATATGACAAACACTGAAACAATGTTGACTGATGGGAAAATGTTGTGACATCAAATCCAAATCAAATCTAATTTTATTGGTCACATACACATGGTTAGCAGATGTTAATGCAAGTGTAGCGAAATGCTTGTGCTTCTAGTTCCGACAGTACAGTAATATCTAACAAGTAATCTAACAAATTCACAACGACTACCTTATACACATAAAATGTAAAGGGGTGAATAAGAATATGTACATATAAATATATGGATGAGCGATGGCCGTGCGGCATAGGCAAGATGCAGTAACCATATCTACATGTACATACTACCTCAATCAGCCCGACTACTGTATATAGCCTCGCTACTGTTATTTTTCACTGTCTTTTTACTGTTGTTTCATTTCTTTACTTACCTATTGTTCACCTAATACCTTTTTTGCACTATTGGTTAGAGCCTGTAAGTAAGCATTTCACTGTAAGGTCTCTACACCTGTTGTATTCGGCGCYCGTGACAAATAAACTTTGATTTGATTTAGATGGTATAGAATACAGTAAGTATATACATATGAGATGAGTAATGTAGGATATGTAGACATTATTAAAATGCCGTTATTTAAAGTGACTAGTGATACCTTTATTAAATCCATTTATTACATCTTTTAAAGTGGCCAGAGATTTMAGTCTGTATGTTGGCAGCTGCCTCTCTATGTTAGTGATGGCTGTTTAACAGTCTGATGGCCTTGAGATAGAAGCTGTTTTTCCGTCTCTCGGTCACTGCTTTGATGCACCTGTACTGACCTTGCCTTCTGGATGATAGCGGGGTGAACAGGCTGTGGCTCGGGTGGTTGTTGTCCTTGATGATCTTTTTGACCTTTGACATCGGGTGCTCTAGGTGTCCTGGAGGGCACCTAATCATAGACTGGATATAAAGATACTAAACTTCAATTAATAGCCTGGGCGTTTATTTGCTTAAATCACTGAACACAACAGGCYCATATTAYAGACAGGCTTCTATTTTAGCCATGTGTATATTTCCTTTAATGCACACAGCTTTTGCTTTTTGCATATTGTATTGTTTAACTCCACCATTCACTTCCAGCATTTTAATCAATTTCTTAATTTCCTGCACTAATATGTTATCATTTACACACTCTGTTACGTTTATTTTGTCTTAGTATGTAAAATATGTCTTAGTCTATAAAAGAAAGAAAAAAATCCTTGAAAGAATAATTATTCTCATCTTTGACTGCAATTCTTATTTTGCCACTAGAGGGCGATCAGACAATTTCTGTGGGTCTGTACTCCTGAAGTTGTTGACTGTTTTTGTGTTTGCCAGTTAGCTAGCAGTTCTCAGCTGTTAGCAGCAAATGGCTGTCAGTTTCTAACTGACTATAAAAACATATCGTTGCKATTTTTTCGAGTCATTACTMAATTATTTAGTATAACAAATCAAACATTAGGCGTTTATTTTAAACAGGTTTTTATTTGCTGAAATGTGTGTCGTTGCTTGGCTGTAAAAAGTGAAAGAAAAAAGCGGCTATTTGAAACTGCGTTTAATTGAAGTTTTACGTTGTGTCACCATAGATTTTACCTTGAGAGTTTTTTTCACCTCTCTCTCTCTCTCTCTCTTGTGGTTGTTAGGGTGTAATGGAAAAAATAAATGAATGTTGTTGTGAATGACACATGGTCGGCCTTGCCAAACTCAATTCATATTAGCGCAACAATGGGAGAGAGATCACTGTGATTTAATCTCTTTATTTTCCTCAGGATGCTCAGCTGGCGGTCTGAAAAGGAGATGGGATGCTCAGGGTGAATGAGTTTTGTTCGGTGCTCACTCGATACATGTTTTCACTGACCTTCCAAAACTAGCCCTTCTGAATGGACAACTCTCTCCTTAAAAGCTCAATATTGTACTTTTTTCTCTCTCACTGCATGAGGTGTTTAGGGCTCTCAGGTGTTTAGGGTCCTCAGGTGTTTAGGGTTCTCAGGTGTTTAGGGTCCTCAGGTGTTTAGGGTTCTCAGGTGTTTAGGGTCCTCAGGTGTTTAGGGTTCTCAGGTGTTTAGGGTTCTCAGGTGTTTAGGGTCTCAGGTGTTTAGCGCTCAGGTGTTTAGGGTCCTCAGGTGTTTAGGGTTCTCAGGTGTTTAGGGTTCTCAGGTGTTTAGGGTTCTCAAAGGTGTTTAGGGTCCTCAAGGTGTTTCTGCGAAAATGAAAGTATTTTTTTAGGCTACTTTGAATTATTCAACCTTTAAAAATTAGTTTTGGATTCTTTATAATCTTGCATTCGACTGAAAAAGGGAATATCTGTTTGGATTGGATGCAAATAGTTTTTATGTTCACCAAATGAGTAGAAATCATCTATTTATTTAGTATTAAATGTGATCAATTTAATATGGTGCATTTATTTGTAGTTAGCATTAGTTAACCTGTTGCATTAAGTTGTTCTATTTGGCAAATATTTATCAGTTTTGAATATTAATCAAATATAAAATGATCAATAGAGACAGATGAATTTACGTTCAATACAAAGGTATGAACGTGATATAAAAAGGAGTTAAGAGCGTTGAGCCAGTAACCGAAAGGTTGCTGCTTCGAATCCCTGAGATGACTAAGTTGAAATATCTTGTTGATGTGCCCTTGAGCAAGGCACTTAATCCTAATTGCTCCTGTAAATCGCTCTAGATAAGAGCGTCTGCTAAATGACTAAAAATTCAAATGAAAAATGTACACGAGCGCCTGTGTGTGTGTGTGTCCGTCCCAATTTGTCATGGGTGTATTTGTTGCTGTGCACCTAGTCGCGCCAGTGTAGCAAGCAACATCTGTTTGTTGCTGGTTGTTCTTCTTGGCTGGCTTTTCAATTGGATTATCTCAAGCAGGTCCAAAAGCTGTCTCCTCTGCCAGGCTCTGCTAGCTAACAGCACTGGTGTAGGTGTTTCAGGCGCTAAGCTAATAACTCTCTCCTGGAGGATCACAGTCAGCACTCTCTGGGCTGAACAGCCTACATCGTAAATATAACAGAACAACAGCCTACATCATAAATATAACAGAACAACAGCCTACATCATAAATATAAAGAACAACAGCCTACATGTAACGGCTTTCTTCCATATAGTGAAGGAGAGGACCAAAAGTGCAGCGCGGCTAGTGTTAAAACATGTTTTAAATAAAGAACAAGTGAAACACTACAAACAACAATACAAAATAACAAATGTGCAAAACCGAGACAGACCTATCTGGTGCAGACAATCACAGAGACAGGAAACAAACACCCACAAAATCCCAACACCAAACAAGCCTCCTATATATGATTCCCAATCAGGGACAACGATTCACAGCTGTCTCTGATTGAGAAACCATATTAGCTGGACACAGAAAACAGACGAACTAGACACACAACATAGAATTTCCCACCCAGCTCACGCCCTGACCAACACTAAACAAGCAAAACACATAAGAACTCTGGTCAGGACGTTACAGTACCCCCCGCCTGAGGGGGACTCCGAACGCACCCCTACAACTCAAGAGAGGGTCTGGAGGGCATCTGTCCGCGGTGGCGGCTCCGGCGGTGGACGAGGACACCACTCCACCACTGTCTTTGTCCCCCTCCTAGCGTCCTTTGAGTGGGACCCTCGCCCACGACCTTGGCCTAAGAATCCCCCCCAAGGCCCCCACATGATTTTGGAGGTAGCTCAGGACAGAGAGGTAGCTCAGGACAGAGAGGTAGCTCAGGACAGAGGGGCAACTCCGGACTAATGGCAGCTCCGGACTGAGTGGCAGCTCCGGACTGAGTGGCAGCTCCGGACTGAAGTGGCAGCTTCATGACTGAGTGGCAGCTCATGACTGTAGGCAGCTCATGACTGTAGGGCAAGCTCATGACTGTAGGGCAAGCTCATGACTGTAGGGCAAGCTCATGACTGTAGGGCAGCTCATGACTGAGCATAAGACGGCTGACGGCTCTGGACGCTCATGGCTGACTGACGGCTCTGGCAGATCCTGTCTGGTTTGGCGGCTCTGGCAGATTCCTGTCTGGTGGCGGCTCTGGCAGATCCTGTTCTGGTTTGGCGGCCTGGCAGATCCTCTGACAGGCTCTACGCGCTCCTGACTGACAACGGCTCTGGCGGCTCTAACGGCTCGGGACAGACGTATGGCTCAGACGGCGCTGGGGAGGACGGATGGCTCAGATGGCGTGGAGAGGACGGATGGCTCAGATGGCGCTGGGAGACGGATGGCTCAGATGGCGCTGGGGAGACGGATGGCTTCCCGATGGCGCTTGGCAGACGGCCAGCTCTGACGGGTTGGGCAGACGGACAGTTCAAGGCGCCGCTGGGGCAGACGGGCCAGTTTCAGGCGGCCGCTGGCAGACGGGCAGTTTCAGTGCACCGCTTGGGCAGACGGCAGACTCTGGGCCGGCTGAGACGCACTATAGGCCTGATGCGTGTGGCCGGAACTGAGGTACCGGGCTGAGGGCCACGCGCACTCAGGGCGAGTGCGTGGGAGAAGGAAACAGGGCCACACTGGACTCTCGGGCGCCTATAGGCCTGGTGCGTCGGCGGTACCGGAACGGAGTACCGGCTGAGGGCACGCACCTCAAGGGCGAGTGCGGGAGAAGAACAGTGCGATACAGGGCTATGGAGACGCCACAGGAGGCTTGGTGCGTGGTGCCGGAACTGGAGGCCTGGTGGGCGTGGTGTAGGGCGACTGGTGGTACTGGGCTGGGGCGGGAAGGTTGAGGCGCCGGATATACCGACCGTGAGGGGACACGCGTCTCTTGACACCGAGCCTGCCCCAACCTTACCAGGTTGAATGGCCCCCCATTAGCCCCGTGCAGTGCCGGCGAGGTGGAATAGCCCGCACTGGCTATGCAGGCGAACCTGGGGACAACCACCTGTAAGGCGGTGGCATGTACGCCGGCCCGAGGAGACGTATGGAGGCTCAGTATTGTTGGCCGGCTTCAATGGCACCCGCTCGATGCCAACCTAGCCCCTACCAGTGCGGCAAGGTGGAATTGCCCGCACTGGGTAAAGCACGCGTACTGGGGACACGTGCGCTCCAATCCGCATTAACACGGTGTCTGACCAGTACGACGCCCTCTCCAACTCCTACGGTAAGCCCGGGGAGTTGGCCTCAGGTATCCAACCTGGCTTCCCAAACTTCCCCTTTAGCCCCCCCCCAAGGAAATTTTTGGGTGAGCCTCTCGGCTTCCAGCCTCTCTTACATGCACACAGCTCCTCAACCACCGCTCTGGGCTTGGCTTGCCTCCTTCTCCCCGAAGCGGCGATTCTCATCCAACCTTAGCCCAGGTCCTTCTCGTTGGAATATTTGCCTCCCAAGACCATTCCTCCTGGTTACGCTGCTTCTGTGCTGCTGCCCATTTCCGACGCTGCTTGGTCCGGGTTTGGTGGTGTTTCCTGTAACGGCTTTCTTCCCATAGGTGGAAGGAGAGGACCAAAGTGCAAGCGGCGGCTTAGTGTTAACATGTTTAATAAAGAACAAGTGAAACACTAAAACAACAATACAAAATAACAAATGTGCAAAAACCGAAAGACAGACCTATCTGTGGCAGACAAATCACAAGAGACAGGAAACAAACAGCCCCACAAAATCCCAACACCAAACAAGCCTCCTATATATGATTCCCACAGGAGGACCAACGATTCACAGCTGTCTCTGATTGAGAACATATTAGGCTGGACACAGAAAGCAGACGAAAACTAACACACAACATAGAATTCCCACCCAGCTCACGCCCTGACCAACACTAAACAAGCAAACACAT
Source organism: Salvelinus sp. IW2-2015 (assembly GCF_002910315.2). Classification (NCBI taxonomy): domain Eukaryota; kingdom Metazoa; phylum Chordata; class Actinopteri; order Salmoniformes; family Salmonidae; genus Salvelinus; species Salvelinus sp. IW2-2015. The sequence continues at coordinate 1,969,644 of NC_036866.1, read as the reverse complement.
AAAGAAACTCTGGTCAGGACGTTACACTACATCATAAAATATAACAGAACAACAGCCTACATCTAAATATAACAAACAACAGCTACATCTAATATAGCAACAACAGCCTACATCGTAAATATAATGCAACAACACCTACTTCATAAATATAACACAACACGCATACATCATAAAATATAACATAAACAGCCTACCATCGTAAATATAACATAACAGCCTACATCGTAAATATAACGCAACAAACAGCCTACATCGTAATATAATCAAACAAAGCCTACATCTAATATAATGAACAACATCCTACGTCATAAATAATAACACAACAACACCTACATCATAAATATAACATAACAGCCTACATCATAAATATAATGCAACAACAGCCTACATCTAAATATAAACAACAGTCTACATCGTAAATATAACGAACAACAGCCTACATCATAAATATAACATAACAGCTACATTCGTAAATATAACAGCAACATACAGCCTACATTCATAAATATAACATAACAGCCTACATCATAAATATAACAGAACAACATC
>NC_036866.1:1950092-1969070 GCF_002910315.2 Salvelinus sp. IW2-2015 | reverse complement strand
GCCTACATATAAATATAACCGACAACAGCCTACATCAAAATATAATGCAACAACAGCTCATCATAATATAAACATAACAGCCTACATCGTAAAATATAACATAACAACAGCCATCATGAAATATAACAACAAACAGCCTAATCATAAATATAACAGAACAACAGCTACCTCATAAATATAATGCCAACAACAGCCTACATCATAAATATAACAGTAACAAGCCTACCATCATAATATACATCACAACAGCCTACATCGTAAATATACCAACAACACCCATAATCATAAATAACTAACTAACAGCCTACATCATAAATTTAACAGACAACAGCCTACATCATAAATATAACACAACAGCCTACTCAATAATAATTATTTTTTTTTTTTGTTATAACAACAACAGCTACATCATAAATATAAACAGAACACGCCTACAATAAATAATAACAGAACAACAGCCTACATCATAAATATAACACACAACAGCCTACATCATAAATATAACACAACAGCCTACATCATAAATATAAGCATCAACAGCTAACACCATAAAATAACGAAACAGCCTACATCGTAATATAACGCGACAACAAGACCTACATCATAAATATATCAAACAACAGCCTACATCATAAATATAACATAACAAGCCTACATCGTAATATAAGCACAACAGCCTTACATCATAAATATAAACAACAACAGCCTACATCATCAATATAACATAACAGCCTACATCATAAATATAAGCACATAACAGCCTACATCGTAAATATATAACAACAGCCTACATCGAAATATACAACAACAACAGCCTACATCAAAATTACAGAACAACAGCCTACATCATCACATATAACATAACAACAGCCTACATCATAAATATAACGCAACAACAGCCTACATCATAAATATAACATAACAGCCTACATCATGAAATATAACAGAACAACAGCCTACATCATAAATATAACACAAACAGCCTACATCAGTAATATATAACAGAACAACAGCCTACATCATAAATATACGAACAGAACAACAGCATCACTACCACATCAACTAAGTAATATAACACACAAACAGCCTACATCGGAAATATAACAGAACAACAGCCCTACATTGTAAATATAACACAACAACAGCCTACATCGAAATATAACAGACAACAGCCTACATCATAAATATAACCACACAGCCTAACATCGATAAATATAACAGAACAACAGCCTACATCATAAATATAACACAAACAGCCTACATCATAAATATAACAGAACAACAGCCTACATCATAAATATAACAGAACAACAGCCTACATCATAATATAACAGAACAACAGCCTACATCATAAATATAACACAACAGCCTACATCATAATATAACAAACAAGCTACACTCATAAAATATAAACAACAGCCTACATCATAAATATAACACAACAGCCTACATCATAAATATAACAGAACAACAGCCTACATCAATAAATATAATGCAACAACAGCCTTACATCATAAATATAACATAACAGAGCCTACATCGTAAATATAACGCAGACAACAGCCTACATCATAAATATAACACAACAGCCTACATCATAAATATAATGCAACAACAGCCTACATCATAAATATAACGCAACAACAGCGCTACATCGTAAATATAACAGAACAACAGCCTACATCATAATATAACATAACAGCCTACATCATAAAATATACATAACAGCCTACATCATAAATATACATAACAGCCTACATCATAAATATAACACAAGCCTACAATCATAAATATAATGCAACAACAGCCTAATCTAAATATAACATGACAGCCTACATCGTAAATATAATCAACAACAGCCTACATCATGAATATAACAGAACAACAGCCTACATCATAAAATAACACAAACCAGCCTACATCATAAATATAACAGACAACAGCCTACATCATAAATATAATCAACAACGGACCTACATCGTAAATATAAGCAACAACAGCCTACACATAAATATAACATAACAACGACATGTCATAAATATAACACGACAACAGCCTACATCATAAATATAACACAACAAGCTACCATCATAAATATTAACAGACACAACAGCCTACATCATAAATATAACGCAACAACAGCCTACATCGTAAATATAACGCAAACAACAGCCTACATCGTAATATAACAAGAACAAAGCCTACATCATAAAATATAACATAACAGCCTACATCATAAACATACTAACAATCCTACATCATAAATATACATACAGCCTACATCATAAATATAATCACAACAGCCTACATCAGTAACTATAATGCCAACAACAGCCTACAGCTAAATATAACATAACAGCCACATCATAAATATAACACAACACAGCCTACATCATAAATTATAACATAACAGCCTACATCAATAATATAAACAAACAACCTACATCATATAAAAATGCAACAACAGCCTACATCCAAATATAATGCAACAACAGCCTACATCGTAAATATAACAGAACAACAGCCTACATCATAAATATAATAAACAGCCTACATCTAATCAGTAATAACAGCCTACATCATAATATACACAACCAACAGCCTACATCATAAATTATAACATAACAGCCTACATCATAAATATAACACACAACAGGCCTACCTCATAAATATAACAATAACAGCCTAACTCATAAATAACGACAACAACAGCCTACATCATAAATATAACATACAACAGGTCTACATCATAAATCATAATGCACAACAGCCTACATCAATAAATATAACGCAACAACAGCCTACATCGTAAATATAACAGAACAACAGCCTACATCATCAATATAACACAACAGCCTACATCATAATATAACACAACAGCCTACATCATCATAATATTAACGCACAACAGCCTACATCATAAATATAACAGAACAACAGCCTACATCATAAATATAGCAACAAACAGCCAACATCATAAATATAACATAACAGAGCCTACATTCGTATCATAATATAACGCCTAACAAGAATTAACAACAACAGCCTACATCATAAATTATAACACACAGACTAACATCATAAATTACTATCAACAACAGCCTACATCATCGATATAACGGCCAACAAAGCCTACATCGTAAAAAAATCAATAACAGAACACCAGCGTCTCATACATATATATAATGCACACAGCTACATTCAGTAAGTATAACTCGCGACCATGCATCAGTGTCTCCATTATCATTCGTAAACTATTAACAGGGGAACAACAGCCTTAATCATCAACTCATAACAACAACAGTCCGTAACAATCATAAATTAACAACAACCGACCTACTATAAATATTAACATTGTATATCAGCCTTATACATTTCTATTAGATAATATGTCGGACCTAATCATACATGAGCAGTATATTACATTATCCTTATAAATATAATGCACAACAGTCCTACTCATAATATAACCAACCCCCCCCCCCCGGGCCCCTCCCCCCCCCCCCCCCCCATTAACCAGCCTACATCGTTACCAATATGAACGCGACAACAGCCTAAATCATAAATATAACACAACAAGCCTACATCACATAAATATAATGCACAACAGCCCTACATCATAAATTATAACGCAAAGAGCAGCCTACATCGTAAATTACAGAACAATAACTAGTCCTACATCATATATAACATACATCCAGCCGTTACACATAACAATATACACATAACGCCTACTCATAAATATAACATACAGCCGTACCTCATAAATATAACAAACAGCTACATCAAAATATAATGCAACAACAGCCTTACATCTAATATAACATGACGCCTACGATGAAATATAACAGAAAACAGCTACATCATAAATATTAACGGCAACAAAGCCTACTATCGTCAAATACTTAACGCAACAACAGCCTACATCTAATGTATACAGAACACAAAAGCCTTACTCGATAAAGCTCGCCGTATAATAGATAATATATAGCTTTATACACATTCATATGATATTAACTAGTCTAGACATCTCTCCTGCACAATCGCTATATAATTTATTGTATAGGCTAATCAGTGCTCTATACTTTATCATTAAATGATATGAGATTGTTCTTTACAGAGCCTACTTGATACATGTTAACTTCATAGGTATAATTTGCAAACAACAGCATCTTATCACTTTCGTATCGAAATTATCCATAAACAAGCTTACCGATCATGGTGATAACATCAACGATTCGAATTGGCGCTACTTTCTATCACTATTTAATGATGTATAAATCCGAAGCACATAGTACAGCGCTTGGTACATCATTATTAATATGATAACTTTTATTCAGAATGCATACCTAGAGATCATTTAATGTTAATATGCTACATAATGCCATGCTCATTGCACTAGATATATAATTGCGATGTTACATACAGCACTTACTATCGATGAATTGTAGGTATATTGATACTAGATATTAAAAGCATAATAGCCTATTCATAATAATATAAGGACTCGTATATCAGTGTTGTGATTCTAACTATCAGTTTTATTATAACATTGAACTAGTGGCCTTGATGTTTGATAACTCTTTTTTATATTACCGAAGTCAGGTTGTATTGATGTACATCAATCAATACTATTGAAATGGCCCTACCTATGCTTAAGGGTCTAAATGTTTAAGTGTAATTCAATTAACATTGTTTCAAAACCCCTATACATTGCATAATAGAGTATAAGCACAACATACGAGGCCTACCATTCATAAAATATAACATAAAACAGCCTACATCATAAATATAACACAACAACAAGCTCTACATCATAATATAAACAATAACAGGTTCATTACAGCATAAATATACATTGCAACAACAGCCTAACTCATAATATTAACGCAACAACAGCCTTACATCTAATATAACAGACAACACCATACATACATATATAAGGGCATAACAGCCTACAATCATAAAATAACATAACATCCCTTATACCATCATTAAATAAGCTAACAAGGGGCCTTTACATCATAATATAACTGCAACAACAGCATACATCATAAAAATATAAGATGCTAACACAGCCTACATCAGTAAATCATCAACAGAACAACCAGCCCTACATCAAAGAAATTATAACATAACAGCCTACATTCGTAAATATTAACATGAACAGCCACAATCCATAAAATATAACACAAACAACAGCCTACATCATAAATATACACATAACAGGCCCTACACATCATAAATATAAACACACAACAGCTACCAATCATAAATATATAACATAACAGCCTAAATCATAATATAACACCCAACAACAGCCTACATCAATAAATATTAATGCAACACAGCCTAATCGTAGAATATAACAGACAACAGCCTACCATTCATAAAATCAAATGCACAACAGCCTACTTCATGACTTATAAACCATACCAGCCATACATCATAATATATTGGCAACAACAGACCTACAATCACATATATAATGCACACACAGCCCCTACACTCGTAAATATAACAGAACAACAGCCTACAAGATAATATAATGCAACAACAGCCTACATTCATGAATAGAACATAACAGCCTCACTCGTAAAGATATTAATGCAACAACAACAGCCTACATCATGAATATAACAGAACAACAGCCTACATTGTAAATATAARGCAAAAACAGCCTACATCATAAAGTAGTATTGAATGTCATTTTTCCAATATGCTTTAAGGCGCCAGATTTAAGTTTTAGCTTCAAGCCTTTTCTATCAGGAGATATGGTAATTGGCTCCCCTTCTGACAGAGTGGCTGCCTGCCTGCATCCAAGCTGGACAAGTTACAGAGAAGTTTTATCTAAATTTGAGTACCTGCAAAGCATCAACTTCGGGGGCTCCGGGCTTTGAAGGACAGCTTTATTTGACAGGTCGTGAGCGGTTAAAGTGAAAGTTATGTATCCAAGTTAATTAAACTGTTTTTCTCTAAGAGGGTTCAGAGACATTAGCAAGTCCCCTCTGTGTGTGTGAAAAAAATACATTTGTATTTTAACAGCATTTTAACCTCTGTCTYTAATTTAGCATAATAACTACCAGGTGTTGTGGGATTTGCCAACCTCTGACAAGCTACAGACCGGYCAATCACTCACTCGGTCAGTGAAAAGATTTCAAGTGATTTAGACATTTAATGGCTATAACTTTTAAAATGTATAATTTGTTGCAAACGCGTTAATCARATTTTGAAATATAGCACCAATGCCTGAAATACATTGAAAAGTGAAACTTTGAGCGACCTTAACATTGTAGATGACATGGTTGGTGTGGTAATTGAGCTGTATTGGGATGAATTTCTCTGAGTTTCTGAAACTCAGAACGTCTGTCCATGTTCACCAGATATTCAGAGGATAGGATGGAGGACCCTGCCTGGCTCCGACGGAGGTGCTCACATTGTGCTTTTAGTTAAATATAACCAAGTTGTGCATTTAAAACTCTCCAGAGTGTTTTGATCAGAAATTCAACAGTTTGCTTTTGGAAGTCATTATAATCAACACATACAATACTAACAGCCCAAAGACAGGGAAGAAAACATACAATACTAACAGCCCAAAGACAGGGAAGAAAGAGGTTTTGAAACCTGTAGTTGATTTTTTTTGTTTGTTTGTCATTTAGCAGACGGTCTTATCCAGAGCGACTTACAGGAGCAGTTAAGTATAAGTGCCTTGCTCAAGGGCACATCGACAGATTTGATCCAGCGACCTTTCGATTACTGGCCCAGCGCTCTTAGCCGCTAGCTTACCTGCCTCTAGGTTACCTGCCGCTAGGCTACCTGCTGCCCATCATACAACCCTGTAACTATCATTCTGATAGCATTTTCCACGGGTGTCGTCGGAAGGATGAGAAGGAAGGATGAGACCAAGGCGCAGCGTTCTTTTGAGTTCCACATAATTTATTAACGAAGTGAAACTTTAGAAAAGACAAAACAATAAAGAATAGAACGACCGAACAGCTACGTTGTGCAAACTACCTGCAAACAAACAAAGAACATGATCCCACACAGAAGGAGGGAAAAGGGCTGCCTAKGTATGATCCCCAATCAGAGACAACGATAMACAGCTGCCTCTGATTGGGAACCACACTCGGCCAGAAACAAAGAAATACAAAACCTAGAAATAAAGAACATAGAATGCCCACCCAAATCACACCCTGAACAAACCAAAATACAGACATTAAAAGGCTCACTAAGGTCAGGGCGTGACAGTACCACCCCCAAAGGTGCGGACTCTGGCCGCAAGACCTGAACATATAGGGGAGGGTCTGGGTGGGCATCTATCCGTGGTGGCGGCTCTGGTGCGGGACTTTAGACCCCACTCCACCTCTGGCTCACCCCACTTTGGTGGCGCCTCTGGTGCGGGGACCCTCGTCGCCGACCCCGGACTGGGGACCCTCGTTGTGGGCCCCGGACTGGGGACCCTCGTTGCGGGCCCCGGACTGGGGACCGTCGCTGGAGGCTCCGGACTGGGGACCGTCGCTGGAGGCTCCGGACTGGGGACCGTCGCTGGAGGTTCCGGACTGGAGGCCGTCGTTGGAGGCTTCGTGCCATGACTCATCACTGGAGGCTTCGTGCCATGGATCATCATTGGAGGCTTCGTGCCATGGATCATTACCGGAGGTCTGGAGCGCAGAGCTAGCACAACTCGTCCTGGCTAGATATCCCCTGTAGCCCGGCAAGTGCGGGGAGCTGGAACAGGCCGCACTGGACTGTGCTGGCGAACCAGGGACACCGTGCGTAGYGCTGGRGCAGTATAACCRGGYCCGAYGAGACGCACTGGAGGCCAGGAGCGCTGAACCGGCACCATCCGTCCTGCCTGGATGCCCACTGTAGCCCGGCCGATGCGGGGAGCTGGAATAAAGCGCACCGGGCTATGAGTGCGCACTGGAGACACCGTGCGCTTTACCGCATAACACGATCACTCTCTACCCACGGCAAGCACGGGGAGTTGACTCAGGTCTATAACCTGACTCCGCCAATCTCCCCGTGTGCCCCCCCCCGTGCCTCTCGTGCATGCCTCARTGAGCCAACTCCTCGTAGTGTATATATATTCACCAGCCTGTGCCCAGGGTCCCCTTGCCTTRCAGTATCTCCTCCGATGTCCATTCCTCCAGGAAACGCTGCTTGGTCTTTTTGTGGTGGGATCTTCTGTAACGGGTGTCGTCGGAAGGATGAGACCAAGGCGTAGCGTTCTTTGAGTTCCACATAAATTATTAACGAAGTGAAACTTTAGAAAAGACAAAACAATAAAGAATACAACGACCGAACAGCTACGTTGTGCAAACTACCTGCACACAAACAAAGAACAAGATCCCACACAGAAGGAGGGAAAATGGCTGCCTAAGTATGATCCCCAATCAGAGACAACGATAGACAGCTGCCTCTGATTGGGAACCACACTCGGCCAGAAACAAAGAAATACAAAAACTAGAAATAAAGAACATAGAATGCCCACCCAAATCACACCCAGTATTTTGGGGAACAATAACATCATAAGAAMGACGTAACCTCACGATAACCTTAAGGGAACGTTCCATAACGTCCAGGAAACGTTCCATAATGTCCAGGTTTGAGCTCATTAGATGGTGGCTAAAACCTGATGGAAGGACGKCATGCCTCGCTGACTGCTCTCATCAGACAGACATGGTGGCCAGGTCCATTTAGTACAGGAGGTGTTCTATATATTCTGCAGGAGATGAGATGCCTGCTACTCTCCTTGCCGAGACATTGGCCCCCATTAACTTCTCTGGGATAGGTGGCAGTATTTTCACGTCCGGATGAAAAGCGTGTCCAAAGTAAACTGCCTGCTACTCAGGCCCAGAACCTAAGATATGCATATTATTAGTAGATTTGGATAGAAAACACTCAGAAGTTTCTAAACCTGTTTGAATCATGTCTGTGAGTATAACAGAACTTATTTCGCAGGTGAACCCCGAGGACGAACAATTCTTTTTTTTTTTTTTTGAGGTCACTCTCTTTTCAAGAAGTTTTCATTGGGAATCCAGAATTCTAAGGGACCTTCTTGCAGTTCCTATCGCTTCCACTGGATGTCAACAGTCTTTAAAAATTGGTTTGAGGTTTTTCCTTTGAGAAATGAAGAAGTAGCCATGTTCAGAATGATGCTCGAGGGAAGTGTAATCTTTGTTAGAGGCGTGTGAACTGAAAGCTAGCTACACTTTGTTTTCCTCCAGTATTGAACACAGATCACCCCGTCTTCAATTTTATTGATTATTTACGTAAAAAAATACCTAAAGTTGTATTACACAAGTAGTTTGAAATGTTTGGACAAAGCTTACAGGTAACTTTTGAGATATTTTGTAGTCACGTTGCGCAAGTTGGAACCGGTGTTTTTCTGGATCAAATAAATTGACATTTTGGATATATATATTGACGGAATTAATTGAACAAAAGGACCATTTGTGATGTTATGGGACATATTGGAGTGCCAACAGAAGAAGCTCGTCAAAGGTAAGGCATGAATTATATCTTTATTTCTGCGTTTTGTGTCGCGCCTGGAGGGTTGAAATCTGATGGTCTGTGTTTGTTTGKTTGGATGCTATCCTCAGATAATAGCATCGTTTGCTTTCGCCGTAAAGCATTTTTGAAATCTGACACGTTGGCTGGATTCACAACAAGTGTAGCTTTAATTTGGTATATTGAATGTGTGATTTCATCGATGTTAAATTTTTATAGGAATTTATTTGAATTTGGCGCTCTGCATTTTCACTGGATGTTGGCCAGTTGGGACGCTAGCGTCCCACATATCCCAGAGAGGTTAATCATAGTTTTCATTTCAGTACATTGAAATTTCGTTTCCCAAGGACAAATTACATAAATTAAACGTGCTTTGTTTGATTTTCACCTGCTGCTACCAAACTTTGCACATTAGGGAGGAACCACGGGAGAAAGAGGAGGTGGTCATCTGTGAAAATGTATAATAATTTGTTACAAAGGCTAGGGGGCTCGAGCTGAGCAGGGAGACGCATGAAGGCACAGGCATCCATAAGTGATCCACGAAGGCTCCTAAATGAAAAGTCAAGTGAATTTCTGTATCTTGTCACAAAGTAATGAGGAGCTAGGGCTCTTCTTCATTGCACTGTACACAGCYTTCACTCTCAATCTGAAGGGAGCTGGTAACGCTGTGGCCTAAAGGATGGCCTCAAATTGGAGAGGAATTTATCTGTGCTRAACGCAGGGTGAAGGGAAGGGAACATGCTTGGGTGGACTCAACACAAGGATTTTGCAGAAGTGCTGTCTCTTATTCAAGCTGCCAGTATTTCTTACATGAGTTTGGTTTCCCATTTTGTCGACTCAAAGTCCTAAACCCTGTATCTGAGTATGTGCTGATCTAGGATCACGTCCTCCATGTCCATAGAATCCCTGTCCATAGAATCCCTGTCCATAGAATCCCAGTCCATAGAATCCCAGTCCGTATAATCCCAGTCCATATAATCCCAGTCCATATAATCCCAGTCCCATATAATCCCTGTCCCATATAATCCCTGTCCATATAATCTTATTCATTATGATCTAAAAGGCMACATTTATTCTTAGACTATTTGTGAATATGGGCCCAGGTGTAAGCGTCTACTTTAAGTTATCTATTTGTTCTGACTGCAATGTTTTAGAGTAATTGGTCTGGTTTTGACCCCGTCTCTATTGATTTGTGTGTCGCTGTGATTTGGACTGTCTACTTCTCTAGCTAGGAAACAGAGCATTTAGCCCATTTTGTTATTCAAATGCGGGGTTATTTTTTGTGTTGTATTGCACCACATTGGATTTCTCAAGGGTGAGATATGTTTTTGCGAACACAATGTATGTTGGCTCTAACTTTTTAAACAACCAATTGTTCTCTAATTAGTTTGGTCGTAATTAATTCTGGCATTTAATTTGATGTATATATAGCAATACTTTGAAAAGCAGCTATGCCAATTGTTTGCATACATTTTTTATCATTTTACTGCAGAGTTCAAAAGAAATCAGGCCCTGATTAGGAAAAATTCACAATGCATTTAAATAATACGGTAATAAAAAATAAAWKWWTTTTTTWAAATGAAAACTTAATGAATTAACATTTTAAACAATGCATCATTGTTTTGCTGCAACTCATTTTTAAGTCCCGTTATATTCTAATTGATCATTTTTCGTAATGTGCGAGACGGGATGCGAGACACTTTGTTCGCTACACAACAAAAGACGAATTGCAAATAAGAGAAATGATCAAATACATAATTAATTTGCAACAAGGAGGAGATTGAAATTCTAATCCGATACATATTACCTCCTACTGTCMCTGGGTATAGTTTTTTTGGTGCGTGTTCGTGCATGTTTTTAGCACTGAACATCAAATACTTTTGAGGGCAACCTTTGGTYTCTTAGCTATAAGAAAACCTGTTTTATAGAAACAACTTTATTTTAAAGAATGATATTGCCAAGTGGGTTAAAATGCACCTTTCTCATGGTCTAAAATGATTTAAGAATAACTTCAGTGTCTTCGAGAAAGCTTGGGAAATAGGTGAAGTGAAAGTTACGCCTCCTGGTGCATCCCATTTTGTTTTGCGCATGTGTGGCCATCGGTGTGGATGGATGAAGAGGACAGATGTCCTAAAATGGCACCAGACAGACAGAGGGCAATCCCAGGGGACAGAAKAAGTACCAGAGGAGTTGGCCGATAGCCCGGGTTGGAGGTGCCATCGTACAGGTTATCGAGCCTGTCACCGCAAATGAGGCTCCCAAATCATGTTGTCAATGGTGATGCTCTGGTAAATTGGATGTTTCCGAACTTGCGGTTGATTGATGCCTCCACGACGTCGTCTCCTCGAGGTGTCATCTAACCCCCGAAAGATCAGAAAAGAGAAAAGAAGGGACAATGTTCTTTCGAACGTCAAATGTATGCAAGTTTGTGTGAGGAGGACTAGAGGAGTCTGCCCTCGTCTGACAATCGGCCCGAACTCACGATGGCCTTGGAATTGATCAAAAATGTTTCTCTTCATTTCTTTGTGATTTTGAGGCAGAAGTGGTGACTGCATTGCGGAGTCCTCCTTTGTGAGTCATGTCTCCTTACGTTGCCTATTAAGTTTGGAGGACTGCATTATGGGGTGAAGTTGAATTGCACAGCGTGTACATTCAATAAAGACCACAATAGGATTAATGGAAAATTTCTACTTTTTCACGGCACAACAATGTTCCCTTTATGCACCCAAGGGTATTCCATTCTTGCGTGCCCAGTACTAGCCTCAGAGTGAACCTGAAGAGTCTTCCTTTCATTGTTCTCCTGCTTCGAGATGAGGCCTCGTTTTTAATTCCTCTGCCTTTGTAGCCTTTGTTTCCATGTCCATATTCTTGTTTTTGGTCCGCGTGGTTTTCGTTTCATAATGTTTCGTCTCCAGATTATACTCTTTCAGTACCGCCACACTGTCTCCAACACAGAAGACCACACAGGTTTTCCAGCTAACCTCCGTGAACAATACTTTCCGACTCCCACCTTGTTTGAAAACCCCCGGTTCTCAGTGTCCACCTTCCGTTTTGCCATTTTTTGATGGGTATCTGAAAGTTAAATTTACTGTGATGCTGACGACGCTCTGTGCCAATAAATATTGGAATGAGGCAGCCTACTGCTCGGTGCCGTCACCGTTGCATTGTGGGGAAATTGTAGTATTCGGTGCGTGTAAAAGAGTCTGCGGCTGCGGCTTTGCTGCGGTCTGCGGGCCGGTTTCTAATAATAAATCAAGATCATCCCAGGGGCCGTAAAAAACCTTTCTCGCGCGGCCGATTTGGGCCCTCGGGCCTTGACTCTGACATATGTCTCTAGACCCTCCAGGTCCCTCTAGACCCTCCATGTCCCTCTGACGCTCCAGTCCCTTCTTAGACGCTCCAGTCCCTCTAGACGCTCCAGTCCCTCTTAGATCCTCCAGTTCCTCTCAGACCCTCCAGTTACCCTCTAGACCCTCCAAGTCGCTCTAGATGCTCCAGTTCCTCTAGATGCTCCAGTTCCTCTAATGCCTCCAGTTCTCTAGACGCCCCAGTCCCTCTAGACCCTCCAGTCCCTCTAGACCCTCCATCCCTCTAGACGCTCCAGTTCCTCTAGACCCTCAGTCCCTCTAGACGCTCTAGTTCCTCTAGACGCTCCAGTTCCTCTAGACCCTCCAGTCCCTCTAGACGCTCCAGTTCCTCTAGACGCTCCGTTCCCTCTAGACCCTCCAGTCCCTCGAGACGCCTCCAGTTCCTCTAGACCCTCCAGTTCCTCTAGACGCTCCAGTCCTCAGACGCTCCATTCCTCTAGACGCTCCAGTCCCGCTAGACGCTCCAGTCCCTCTAGACGCTCCAGTCCTCTAGACCCTCCAGTACCTCTAGGCCCTCCAGTCCCTCTAGACGCTCCATTCCTCTAGACGCTCCAGTTCCTCTAGACGCCCAGTTCCTCTAGAACCCTCCATTCCTCTGACGCTCCAGTTCCTCTAGACGCCGTCCAGTCCCTCTAGTTACCCTCCAGTCGCTCTAGAGCTCCAGTCCCTCTAGACGCTCCAGTTCCCTAGACCCTCCAGTCCCTCTAGCGCTCTAGTTCCTCAGACGCTCCGTTCCTCTAGACCCTTCCAGTCCCTCTAGACGCTCCGTTCCTCTAGACGCTCCAGTTTCCTCTAGACCCTCCAGTCCCTCTAACGCTCCAGTTCTCTAGACCCTTCCAGTTCCTCTAGTCACGCTCCAGTCCCTCTAGACGCTCCAGTTCCTCTAGACGCTGCCAGTCCCCTCTAGACGCTCCAGTCCCTTCTAGACCTCCGTCCCTCTAGGACCCTCCAGGTACCTCTAGACCCTCAGTCCCTCTAGACGCTCCAGTCCTCTAGACGCTCCAGTTCCTCTAGACGCTCCCAGTTCCTCTAGACCCTCCAGTCCCTCTAGACCGCTCAGTTCCTCTAACGCTCCAGTCCATCTAGACCCTCCAGCTCGCTTCTAGATGCATCCGTCCCTCTAGACGCTCCAGTTCCTCTAGACCCTCCAGTCCCTCTAGACCCTCCAGTCGCCTCTTAATTGCTCCAGTTCCCTAGATGTGGCTCCAGTTCCTCTATTATGCTCCAGTTCCTCTAGACGCCTCAGTCCCTCTAGACCCCAGTCCCTCTAGACGCTCCAGTCCCTCTAGATGCTCCGTTCCCTCTAACGCTCCAGTCCCTCTAGACCCTCCAGTCCCTCTAGACCCTCCAGTCGCTCTAGACGCATCCAGTCCCTCTAGACGCTCCAGTCCCTCTAGACCCTCCGTTCCTCTAAAGACCCCCAGGTCCCTCTAGACCCTCCAGTCGCTCTAGACGAATCCAGTCCCTCTAAGGACGCTCCAGGTCCCTCTAGACGCTCCAGTTCCTCTAGACCTTCCAGTCGCTCTAGACGCTCCAGTCCTCTAGACGCTCCAGTCCCTCTAGGACCCCCAGTCCCTCTAGACGCTCCAGTCCCTCTAGAATGACCTCCGTTCCCCTCTAGACGATCCAGTACCCTCGTAGACCTCCATGTCCCTTCTAGACGCTCCAGTTCCTCTAGACCCTCAGTCCTCAGACGCTCCAGTTCCCTCTAGACGCTCCAGTTCCCTCTAGACGCTCCAGTTCCTCTAGACGCTCCAGTCCCTCTAGCGCTCCAGTTCCACTAGACCCTTTCAGTCCCTCTAGACGCTCAAGTTCCTCTAGAACCCTCCAGTCCTCTAACGCTCCAGTCCCTCTATACCCTCCAGTCGCTCTAGATGCTCCAGTCCCTTCTAGACGCTCCAGTTTCCTCTAGACCGCTCCAGTCCCTCTAGGACCCCCAGGTCGCTCTAGGATGCTCCAGTCCTTCTAAGATGCTCCAGTTCTCTAGATGCTCCATTCCTCTAGACGCCCCTCCTCTAGGACCCTCCAGTCCCTTCTAGCCCCAGTCCCTCTAGACGCCCAGTTACCTCTAACCCTCCCGTCCCCCTCTCGACTCTCCAGTTCCTCTAGACGCTCCAGTTCCTTCTTAGACCTCATTCCCTCTAGACGCTCAGTTCCTCTTTAGACGACTCCAGTTTCCTCTTAGACCCTCCATTCCCTCTTAGACGCTCCAGTTCCTCTAGACCCTCCAGTTCCTCTAGACGCTCCAGTTCCTCTAGACGCTCCATTCCTCTAGACGCTCCAGTCCCCTCTTAGACGTTCTCCAGTCCCTCTAGACCCTCCAGTCCCTCTAGACCCTCCAGTCCCTCAGACGCTCCAGTCCCTCTAGACGCTCGCAGTTCCTACTAGGGACGCTCCAGGTTCCTCTAGACCCTCCAGTCCCTCTAGAACGCTCCAGTTCCTCTAGACGCTCCAGTCCCTCTAGACCTCCAGTCGCTCTAGATGCTCCCAGTCCCTCTAGACGCTCCAAGTTCTCTAGACCCTCCAGTCCCTCTAAGACCCTCCAGTCGCCTCTAGCATGCTCCAGTTTCCTCTAGATGCTCCAGTTCCTCTAGATGCTCCCAGTTCCTCTAGAACGCCCCAGTCCCTCTAAGACCCCTCCAGTCCCTCTAGACGCTCCCAGTCCCTCTAGATGCTCCGTTCCCTCTAGACGCTCCAGTCCCTTCTAGACGCTCCAGTTTCCTCTAACCCTCCAGTTCCTCTAGTGACCTCCAGTCCCTCTAGACGCTCCATCCTCTAGACGCTCCAGTCCCCCTCTAGACCCTCCCAGTCGGCTTCTAGATGCTCCAGTCCCTCTAGACGCTCAGTTCCTCTAGACCCTCCAGTTCCCTCTAGACCCTCCAGTCGCTTCTAGATGCTCCAGTTCCTCTTAGATGCTCCAGTTCTCTTAGACGCTCCAGTTCCTTCTAGGACGCCCCAGTCCCTCTAGACCCTCCCAGTTCCCTCTAGACGCTCCAGCTCCCTCTAGATGCTCCGTTCCCTCTAGACGCTCATTCCTCTAGACCCTCCAGTCCCTTCTAGACCAGGGGTGTCAAACAGACGGACCCGCGGGCCGGAACCGGCCCCCAAGGAGGTTCGATCAGGCCCGCGATAGGATAATTGTTGAAATTGGAAAAAATGCATAAAAGACATGGAAAATTAATATTTTTAATTCGCCTGCAATTCCATGGATATCGCTAAGCGGGCGCACTCTTTCCATCAAAGTTAGAAGACAAGCTGCATCACTGAGGACAGACTGAAAACCAGCAGACGGTAGTCAATGCGCCATCTGCTGCTTTTACGACGTTTTAATACCTTGGTCTCTACCTCTCCGCGTACACGCCTCATAAGCCAAAATGTCGTTTCCAAACGGAGAAAAAGTAGATAAGGAGTGTAGGAATTTTCAAGAAAAATGGACCACGTCCTATTTATTATTACAGAGGATGCACGAAAAACCTTCGTGGCTTGGTAGTGTTTGCAACAATGTTTTCGGTATTAAGGAATATTAATATTCGACGCCACTACGAGACTCACACAGCGAAAATATGACGGCTCGCAAGGGACAACGCAGAAGAGATTTAAGATTAACGAATTGCTGGCGGGGTCTGAGGAAACAGCAGTTCAACTTCATCCAGACCGAGAAGTCAGTGAAGCAGCGGTAAAGCCAGCTAACCTAATTGCTGCGAAATAGCTTAGCATCGAAAGCCGTATTCCGACGGTGACTTTGTTAAACGATGCATGATGAAGGCGGCTGAAACTTTTTATTTCCCGAGAAGCGACAAGCTTTATTGCACATAAAAAAGTAAATTCACATTGGGTCTAAGGAAATATTGAGGTGTTTCATGAAATGTTTTGTAAAAGGATATTTCATTAAATTTCAATATTTTCCTAATGTTCTTGTGCTTCTTTACACCAAAACAAAGGAAAGGACGATATTTTGGTTATTATAGCAGAGTATGCGTATAATTTTTAATGGTCCGGCCCACTTGACATCTCCCTAGCGCCGTATGTGGCCCACGATCCGAAATTGAAGTTTGACCACCCCTGCTCTAGACCCTCCAGTCGGCTCTAGACGATCCAGTCCCTCTAAGACGCTACCAGTCCTCTAGACCTCTCCGTTCCCTCAGACGCCCCAGTTCCCTCTAGACCCCCAGTCGCTTCTAGTGACCTCCAGTCCCTCTAGGCTCAGTAACTCTAGACGCTCCCAGTCCCTCTAGACCGCTCCAGTTCCTCTAGCACTCGTCCCTATCCAGCTAGCGCCGTCTCTAGACGCTCCAGTCCCTCTAGACGCCCAGTCCCTCTAGACCCTCCAGTCCCTCTAGACGCTCCAGTCCTCTAGATGCTCCGTTCCCTCTAGACGCTCCAGTCCCTCTAACGCTCCAGTTCCCTCTAGACCTCCAGTCCCTCTAGACCCTCCCAGTCGCTCTAGACGATCCAGTCCCTCTCTAGACGCTCCAGTCCCTCTAGATACTCCGTTCCCTCTAGACCCTCCAGTCCCTCTAGACCCTCCAGTTCCTCTAGACCCTCCAGTCCCTCTAGACCCTCCTCAGCTTCCTCTAGACCCTCCAGTCCCTCTAGATCTCCGTTCCCTCTAGACGCTCCTCCATTCCAGTCTCTAGATCCTCCTGTAGACATATTGTCACGATGCTAAATATAGAAGTTAAAGAGGGCAGTGAAATATTAGCCAATATGGAGTGAGGAAGAGCTAGACTGAGTACCGGCCGGGTCAGTGTTTTAATGGTGGTGGCTGGATGCATATAAGTTTAGCCCAAGCATGAAGGCAGTGCACGCTCAGTGTGGAAAGCCCCCCACCCCCCCCCCCCCTTTAAAGCAGAGCGAACCCATCAGAAACTTGTCATTTCTCTCATTCACTGCGACAGCCTGAGACACTATGCAGACGTACCTCCATGTTGTACAACCCCATAGATCAGGAAGATGAACAGGCCCTAGAGAACCACACAAAAGAAGAGAAAAGAGGTGTTACTCTGTTTTCTCTCGTCTCTTTTATCATGTCACACATGAATAACATAAATAACGGATTTACAAGGAAGGGATCTCAACGTATTTATACATAGTTTACACCATGGAAAAGTGCAAAAAGGTTGTTTTTGTTTTCACCAAGCCATACAGAGTAGCTTTGGAGGACTTAAGAGTGTAGAACTTCTTCCAATCATCGAGCCGACCTGAAACCCAAGGTTTTTCTCTGGCATTATGGACAGAAATATTTCACTCTCAAATGGCCATGTTCAATTTGTGTTCGCTGGCAGAAGGGCATGGGACATTCAGCAGACCACAGACACCACACACACACACACACACACACACACACACACACACACACACACACACACACACACACACACACACACACAGAGAGAGAGAACAGACAGACAGACAGACAACAACGACAGACAGACAACAGACAGACAGACAGAACAGACAGGACAGACAGACAGACAGACAGACAGACAGACAACAGACAGACAGACCAGGACAGACAGACAGACAGACAGACAGCGACAGACAGACAGACAGAAGACAGGCGAACAGACGACAGACAGACAGACAGACAGACAGACAGACAGAGCAGACAGACAGACAGACAGAACAGACAGACAGAACAGACAGACAGACAAGAACAGGACGACAGACAGACAGACAGACAGAAGATCAGGACAGAAGAAAACAGACAGACAAGACAGACAGACAGACAGAACAGACAGACAGACAGACAGAGCAGCACAGACAGACAGACAGACAGCAGACAGACAGACAGGACAGGACAGACAGACAGACAGACAGCACAGACAGACAGACAGACCAGACAGACAGACAGACAGACAGGACAGACAGACAGACAGACAGACAGAAGACAGACAGGACAGACAGACAGACAGACAGACAGACAGACAGACAGACAGACAGACAGACAGACAGACAGGACAGAACAGGACAGACAGACAGGACAGACAGACAGGACAGACAGACAGACAGGACAGACAGACAGATAGACAGAGAGACAGACGAACACACACAACGTAGGAGGTTTATTGATAAAAATCAGTCGAGGAGGCCAGAG
>NC_036866.1:1928144-1949992 GCF_002910315.2 Salvelinus sp. IW2-2015 | reverse complement strand
TGCGCAGGGAGGAGGGGAGAGAGGGGGAAGGGAGAGAGCGACGAAGCAAGAGAGAGGAGAAGGAGGGGGCGAGCGAAAGCATCTCGGGGTTTCAAGCAAATAGGACAGCTGTGTAAGCGTGGTTCTTTTGGTTCGAGGCAGACTGGAATGATTGACAAGGCGTCGATAAACAGCGGCGCGGGATGTCGGCGGGGCCTGTGAGGAATTACGCATTTCAAGCCATTTAGGGACAATTGAGAGGGAGGCGTGCTACGTGAATGTCTTCATAGATTGGCACAGCAACCAAGGGGGGTTTCTGGAGTTAGGGCAGATAGCCCGTCTTCATTCTGGTTTACACTTCAAAGACTAGGTCACTAACCAATTAAAGTTACCAGTTAGGGGTATATGAGTTATTATGTGACAGGCAGCATACTGTACCGCAAGCCTGTTAAGATGTGTATGCAATGCCCAGAGGTTTGGCACTGTTGGACAGCATTGTAACAGAAGATGGCCAGGTTGTTGAGAGCATGTAAGTATGGCGGAACAGGGCATGGTTGTAAACCCCAAAGTTGTAACATCATCTAAAACCATAAGGTGGGCAATTAGTTGGTGCTGAGGTCACCGTAATTGACCTGCTCACATCGGAAGTCCTGCAGGGTATAAGTTGGTTTGTCCGGAACTCGCACTTGCGGAAATCCAAGACCTGACAAAGTCCCAGCGACGGGAGTATGTTGAAGCATAAACAATCCTCTGATGACGTACTCGCGTTAAACCCTTAAGGCAACTGCGCTTCAAACCCCATCAGCCTGGAGCTTGGACCCACCAGTCTCTGTCCAACCAGAGGAACGAGTGGCCGGAAAGCCCCTCAGGAGTCGGCTCCTCCGCAAACCAATTGAAGCTCATGAGTTTAATAACTGACACTCCACCCAATGTACAGGCATCCTCTACGCGAACCAACAACAGCTCTCCCCTGACCTAGCACAATCCCAAAACACTGCCGGATCTGATCGCCGCCACCCAAACCAACATCAGAGATGGGGTGGCCTTCTATAGGCCACCTCCCTCGCGCGCAAAGGACACTACTTCCTCCAGCCATGCCACAAGCAGTTTTGTTTGAGCTTCCCTCTGGGGACTAAAAGCTCTTGAAAAGCCGGTAGGGAAGTTGCTAACGGAGAGCCCGTCCTTCTCTCTCTCGCCCCAGAAATATGATCAAATCCTTGGACAGTGCATCAGAGTCGGAGGGAGGCTGCTCCCGAGCAGAGGTTTTCGGACCCCCCGACGCTAGAGATCCAAATCTGTATAAAAGACGGCCCCCCCTTAAGAAAAAATTAAACCCCCACCCCCCCCTCCTCCCCCTTCACGAGTCGTACCTGGGGGCACCAAAGGTCACTGAAACTGTCTTGCGGCCGTCCCTGATACATAGAGGTTGGAAGGGGATATGGAACTCCAACCCTTGTGATATCTCTCTGCAGATACTCGCTGCACCCGATCCCGCGTTACCACCTCCAATATGCTTCTTGATGGCGACGCCGAGACTGCGTTTCACTTTCCTCAAGCCATGATATGCATGATACCAACCTCCGTTGCGCAGGACGCCGGTGGCGACAACAGCCAAGACTCTTGGCTGACCATTCTGGCGCCCGATTCATTTGGGATACCTACCAAAAAGCCCTACAGCAGCAGCAGGGACAATGGCGGAGAGGAAAATGGCCCAGCCCTGGAAAACTCGGCCAAGCTTAGTAATGATGGTGCGACCCTCAGCTGCCTCGAGCCTCCTGGCCGGCCTGGGACGTAATCCACTAAGACCCATGCCTGGCGACCGATCGTCGCGTTAGATCAGTGGAGATCCCAGGTAAAGAACCGGACCATACGTATTAGGCCAGTTGCTCGACTAATTCCTCTCCCTGAGATGACGGAGGGAGCAATGACCTCTTCTTGCAGGATGTGCGAATATAACAAATTTCCAGCCGGGGCTGCTCTAGAAAAGCGCCCATGCGAGTTGGTGGAATCAATCCTTAAATTCATGGCCACTTACTCAGCTGGGCCAGCGGGCGCTTTAATTAGGTCACCGGTGGCAATGACCGACAGATCTTCCATCCACATAAAAGGAGGAAAAACGCCATCGCTGGGGGATCTCGGCTGCTTTTCTTTCCTTAAACTCCGTCTGCTCGAGAAGTTCTGTTG
The DNA here is from genome assembly GCF_002910315.2 of Salvelinus sp. IW2-2015. Taxonomy (NCBI): domain Eukaryota; kingdom Metazoa; phylum Chordata; class Actinopteri; order Salmoniformes; family Salmonidae; genus Salvelinus; species Salvelinus sp. IW2-2015. The sequence continues at coordinate 1,947,829 of NC_036866.1, read as the reverse complement.
CGTTCCATGGAATTCCACGAACGTCCCACCGACTCTGTTGGCGATTCGCGAGAGTGGCCATCAGTCTATTGTATACTAGTATGACCGCGCCCAGCGCGGCCTTGCGAGCGCACCGCATTAAACATATGGTTGTAATGTGATTGTCAATGATCGCCGGCCCTACGGAGTCCTCATTAGCGCCAATGTATGCAATCGATTATGGTTAATATGTAATTAAATTAATTACATGTCACCACATGAAGACAATTGACAAGGGTGAAATGAGAAGAAACGTCATTGTTTGCTAACCTGATCGCACTTGGATATTTTCAAAACTAAAGCGGATTATAGATGACATGACCATTCACTGTTCTGTATTTATTTCTATGATTATTGATAAATAGTTAAGAGCCTAAATACTCACGGCGTGCATTTACTTGGACTTTCTTAATGACTGGACTTTTTTGAATTCCATTAATTATGTTATAATGAATGATTGTTATGATTTATGTTTCTGATTATGAATTTGATTGGATACCGTGGTATCTTGTTCTTTGTTATGCCCGCACAGGGACTACTCCAGTAAATATACCACTTTATGCGTTAAAGAATTCCTGCCTCCAGTCTCATCCATTCTTCTGTCACCCTGACAACCTGAACCACCTGCTTCACCCTTCAAAACTGTCAGTCATCCTACCTGTCCAGCGACCCACACAGATTGCCCACTAAAATCTTTCAATCAGTGTACTAGTGAAAACACGTAAAAGGTGTTGAACCAGGGAAACTATCGTGGAGGTGTGGTTTGAGAGCGAGGGATAGATAGTGGTAGTGAACTACTATAGTCTGTGTCAGGTATTGGGACCTAGAAAGATTGGAGGGCAGGATAGAACTAAGGTCATATGGAGAGGGTGAGGGCCAGGATAGAACTAAGGTCATTGTGAGGGCCAGATAGAACTAAGGTCACATGGAGGGCCAGGATAGAACTAAGGTCACATGGAGGGCAGATAGAGACTAAGGTCATGTGGGAAGAGGGTGGAGGGCCAGGATAGAACTAAGGTCATGGGAGAGGGTGGAGGCCAGGATAGAACTAAGGTCATGTGGAAGGGGTGGAGGGCCAGGATAGAAACTAAGGTCACATGGAGGGCCAGGATAGAACTAAGGTCACATGGAGGGCCAGGATAGAACTAACGGTCACTGGAGAGGTGGAGGGCCAGGATAGAAACTAAGGTCATGTGCGAGAGCGTGGAGGCCAGGATAGAACTAAGGTCATGTGGAGGGCCAGGATAGAAGTAAGGTCATGTGGAGGTCCAGGATAGAAGTAAGTCATGTGGAGGGCCAGGATAGAAGTAAGTCATGTGGAGGTCCAGGATAGAAGTAAGGTCATGTGGAGGGCCAGGATAAGAACTAAGGTCATGTGGAGGTCCAGGATAGAACTAAGTCATGTGGAGGGCCAGGATAGAACTAAAAGGTCATGTGGAGGGCCAGGATAGAACTAAGGTCATGTGGAAGAGGGTGCAGGGCCAGGATAGAACTAAGGTCATGTGTGTGGGGATTTTAATGCCTGGGGGGGAAACGATGGATGGAAATGGCGCAGTGATGGAACATCTGATAGAAGTTAAAGATCTGGTGTGCCTGAATGATGGCTGAGGGACTAGATTGACAGGGAAGAGTCTGCATTGGACCTCACTTTGATATCTAGTGCAATGGCAGGAATCTGTGAGTGGAAGTATGGAGGAGTCTACAGTAGGGAGTTATCATTTACCCCATAGTGTGCACAGTAGCCAGAGGAGGAGAGGTGTCAGTGGATGGAGTAGGCAGGGGATGTTTGAAAGGCAAAGTGGGATCAGTATCAGGAGTTGTGAGTGGTGATGCTCGGGTGGATTTGAGAAGGGGAAGTGGATTAGTATGAATAACTGGGTGAGAACAGCTTTAGTGGGGCAGCTATGATGCATGAATGCACCACTTACCATGGCAGAGGTGAAAGGGCATAGTTAAAGAGATGTCTGGATACTGTGTATATCAGGATGTTGTGGCCATATACACAGATGGTTCAAAAGATCAAGGACAGGATCGTACTGGGTCAGTACTTGTAGTGGCAGGAATGTGGTGAGAGTCAGGAAACTTTACAGATCATCTGGCTGTATATACGGCAGAGACGATGGTCATACTGTTGACCTTGCAGTGGGTGGAGGAAGTTAAGCCAGAAAGATTAGTATATTTTCTCTGATTCATGTGGCAGTGCTAAGGAGTCTCCAGTCTTTATATCACTATCAGGCAAGACCTCTTTATGAGGTGATACAAACCATGCAGGAGTAAAACAAATGGGTGTACAGATCATATTACATGGTCCAGCTCATGTGGGAGTGGAGGGGAACGAGGCAGTTGATGTACTGGCTAAGCAAGTAGGAAGTATTGAGGATGTTGATTGTAGTTTCAATGAGCAAGGCAGAGGCAAAAAGCCTGACATGGACAGTGATGGTGGAGAAATGGCAGGAGCAGTGGAATAGAGATACTAATGAGACATTTTATTTCAAGTACAGAGGAAAGTTGGGGGGGAGAACACAGGAAGGGGACAGAAGAGGAGGCAATATTACAAGATTAAGGTGGGACACAGCCAGTTGAATAAGACCTTACACGTGATAGGCATCCAACAGGAAAATTGAGTATTGCCAGGAGACAGTGGAGCATGTATTTATTTTTATTTAACTAGGCAAGTCAGTTAAGAACAAATTCTTATGTACAATGACAGCCACATATTTTTACCATTGCTTCAGCTCGGGGATTCGATCTAGACCCTTTCGGTTTCTGGCCAACATTCTAACCACCTGCCGCCCAGGTAGCCTACTGTGGACATTATTGGAGGGAAGCGAGAGATGAGATCTAGTATGAGGAGCAGGGGATACAGGAAATCGTTAAAGAGTATATTGAGTAGAACGTCATTAGATATTGTCTCAAATATTTTTGTTATTTTTTTTAATAGCAACGGGGCTGGCAGGTGGATTTAGTTGTCCCTGTTTCTGGCCCACACTCCAGTACAGTAGGTGGCGGTAATGCACCATAAGTTGGATGACAACCGCGGATAAACCACCGAAGAGAAGCTTTGTGACAAACCATTTTCCCTCGTGACGAAGCAATACTAACGGAATACCCAATTTAATCGACCGAAACATGTCTAAACTACAGTCGTTTCGTGTGTTTTAAATGAGCGTTTAACTGCGAGCAGCTGTGGAGATTTTTGGGGCAGTTGAAGAAACGGTAGCGGAGTACCAGAGGAGAATGATCGGCACGGAGACTGCTGCGGATCACACCGGAGATACAAACTATGTAGAATAGGTTCGTATGTAGATCTTCTGATAGCTACACTAAACAAAATATAAACGCAACATGCAACAATTCTCAGATTTTACTGAGTTACAGTTCATATAAGGAATTAGCACATTTGATATAAATCCATTTGTCCCTAATCTTTGGTTTACATGACTGGTAATGCAGATATGCACTGTTGGTCACATATACCTTTAAATAGACTGTTCTCTCTGCTACCGCATGGCAGGGCGTACCGGAGCGCCAAGTTTTGGTCCAAAAGGCTTCTTAACAGCTTCTACCCCCAAGCCATTAGACTGTTGAACAATTCATAAAAATCGTTTGTTTGTTACCTGTGCATAGTCACTTCGCCCCCACTTACATGTACAGATTACCTCAACTAGCCTGTACCCCCGCACACTGACTCGTACCGGTGCCCCCTGTATATAGCCTTGTTATTCTTATTGTGTAACTTTTTATTTTAGCCTACTCTGTAAATATTTTGTTCGTCTTGAACTGCACTGTTGGTTAAGGGCTTGTAAGTAAGCATTTCACGGTAAAGTCTACACTTGTATTCGGCGCATGTGGCAAATACAGTTTGATTTGATTTTGTCCAGGTGGGAAAGGGCAGTGTGGAGAGCAATAGAGATTGCATCATCTGTGGATCTGTTGGGGCGGTATGCAAATTGAAATGGGTCTAGGGTTTCTGAGATGATCGTGTTGATGTGAGCCATGGCCGGCTATATAAACCACGCCCCTCTGCAAACAGGCCTTCTCCGATGTTTGTGACAATGCAGTACTTATTTAGAGAAGAGAATATTATGTTAGCACACATTAAAATTAAGTGATGTAGCCTTGTCCCCTTAATAATATATCGAAGTGTTTGACATGGGGGAGGGGACCATTAACTTTATGATCAAACTTTATCAATGTAGAAGCAACAGTCATTTTTCATACTTTGATCTGGTTTCCTTCAAATATCATCCAGTTTCATGAAAAACATGATTTTGACTGTTCATGACCTTTAACTGTCCACGTGCTCAGGCAGAGTTCCCGGTGCACATGTGCACGGTACGGCAGTCTATCCAGTGTGCACTGTGCTAGTACGGAGGTGTAGTCGTCCCAGTTAAACCGGATCTAGGAAGATGGCAGAAACCACGAAATGGCGAATGCGAACCTGAGTGGACTACGTTAGAAACAACGGTCGTCATTCTTGGACACTGTCTCCAGTTCATTTATAGCTCCGTAGCCGAAAAACGGTTCATTACTCGTAGCGTTTTATCAACAGTGTGGACTAAAGGTCCCGAAGCTTCTGTACACATGCTGATCACGTTCTGCGCATGTGTTTCTTAACAAATACATTTTTGTGGTCTCTTTCACTTCACGTTTCTCACTGTCAATCMAGAATGACACTTTTTTTCTAGTTTTACTAGTGAACCGTCCATGCAGCATCTGTATATCAACCATTTGATCTAGTGCCGGGACGATATCAGTATCACTATATTTGTTCCAATGCAAAAATGAAAGCACATAGCAGACGTAACTTTTTGGTTCCTAAAAACCTGCTGTATGTAAAACATTGTGTATTATAGCTTGGGAAATAAATGTGTAATGTGTCTTTGGTTGACAACATAATGATGTTTGTTTCCAACATTAGGGCTGTTTTTCCTAAAGAAGTTTAATCCTTTTCATGTTTTGTTTGCTTGCCATGATACTAACGAGTATCATGATACTGGTATCGTCTCGGCCCTAATTTGATGTTAATCAGTTTCATGGGGATATACGTTTAGATCTTGAGTTATACAGTGTTGTTTTGAATGATGCACAGTGAAGTTTAGAGCAGATGGTGCTGTCAAACTGTAGCATAGCCTACCTGTGTATTTTGCCTAGTGGCACCTTGTTGAGTCTTGGCACATTAGAGAAAATGCGTTGGTGTTTCTGTCTTACAGTACGTTATGCTGTCTTCTGTCATGTAGAATAGTATCATTTATAAGATCTTGCAGACATTGATTCAGCTTTGATATAACTTTATTAAATTAGCAGAGTTACCTGTTGTTTTACGAGTAGAGCAGAGACTGCGTGAAGTAGAGAATAAACACATGCACAGAAGCTTCTGGACCTTTAGTCTGGGGGGGTCGGAAGCTTTGGACTTAGTCTGGGGGGGGTCCAGAAGCTTCTGGACCTTTAGTCTGGGGGGGGGGGGGGGTCCAGAAACATCTGATCTGCAGCCACAGACTTAAAACAATGCACATTAGTGACGTGCTGATTAAAAAATGCACATTAGTGACGTGCTGATTAAAACAATGCACATTAGTGACGTGCTGATTAAAACAATGCACATTAGTGACGTGCTGATTAAAACAATGCACATTAGTGACGTGCTGATTAAAACAATGCACATTAGTGACGTGCTGATTAAAACAATGCACATTAGTGACGTGCTGATTAAACAATGCACATTAGTGACGTGCTGATTAAAAAATGCACATTAGTGACGTGCTGATTAAACAATGCACATTAGTGACGTGCTGATTAAACAATGCACATTAGTGACGTGCTGATTAAAACAATGCACATTAGTGACGTGCTGATTAAAACAATGCACATTAGTGACGTGCTGATTAAAACAATGCACATTAGTGACGTGCTGATTAAAACAATGCACATTAGTGACGTGTGATTAAACATGACATATGACGTGCTGACAGAAATAAACAGCAGCATTTGATGTACAGATAATTGATTTGAAAAAAAGTAAATCAAAACTCTGTGGCGCGGTGGTTAGTCGCGGTGGTTAGTCACGGCTTTGAACACCTAAATAGTAAGAATACGAGATAGGCATCTTACATTCCACTTCCCTTATTTTGCTTCAATTCAAAAAAACTTCTATGAATCTATGCCGTTATTTAGGAGGATATGAGTGTGACAAAAGCCTATCATGTAGCCTACTAAATGAAATATATTATTAGAACACAATGTGCAGATAAAATGAATCTAAAATATTGTGCTTTTGCCGTGATTCGACCCTGTCTTATCGTCAGTGTTCGATGGTTTCAACCCGTCCTGCTGAGCTCCTGTTCAATTGTAACTTTTCAAAAAAATCGGTGTAATCTCACATTTTGCAAAACACGTTTAAAAAGCATGTGATCAAACACAGCTTCGGATGTCATTGATTACGGGGTAATTACATTTTATACAAGCATCAGCTGTACTTTTGTATAGGATCAGACTGCTTTGAAAATGTTCCGCATGCTTCGAAGCACCTGCAATTGTGCCTTTGTAGGATTTGGTCAGTCAATCCGTTCCCTACATTTAGTATGATATATTACATTAGGTTAAATTRTGCATGTCATAGCCGTCATACAATATCATATGAATTAGAGAAGCTATAGTATCATACGTCTTACCTGGTTGTACAATAGCATACGAATTGGATGACCTAACTTATCATTAGTATTTGAGGAGCTATAGTATTATACGTCTTTTTATGAGACCATGTTGCCTGTTSCACYATAACAACAAAGGAAAATTATGGGGAGAATTTACATTGGTGGTTAGGAGAACTAACAACAAAGGTTAGGTGAATTTATGTAAAAGTTTGGGAGAATTTACGTRGCAGGTTAAGAATTAATTGGGTAAAAGTTAGGGGAAGGTTTAGCTAAAATGCTACAGTTGTCCCCGACACAATTCAAAGGGTATTGTGGAAATCAAAACCCAATCCTCTAAGTCATGACGAACTCTTGTACTCAAATCTCACAACTCAGTTTTGGAAGATACTTTATGACCAAATTGTACCAACCATTTTGGCACAGGAAGAAATGTTTCTGACATATCGGTGTCACATGCTGTTTTCAACGAGAGAAATTGGTTCTTGAGTTCAGTTCTGCTTTAAGAAGATGCATTTTAGAAATAGGCAGGGTTTATGGCTGTGGCAGCTAGTGACGACTGTCTAAAGACTCTATAGATAACCTCTGCTCCTCTCCTTTCCTCCAGATTCCCTGCAGCTCTCTCTCACTGTCTCTGAAGAGGAGGTTCTCCCTGAGCAGCAGCACTGTGAGCAGGAGTGGAGCCCCAGTCTGGGGCAGGAGAACCCAGAGCTTCCACAGATTAAAGAGGAACAGGAGGAACTCAGGACCAGTCAGGAGGAAGAGCAGCTTCAAGGGCTGGAGGCTGATWTCAAATTCACTCCTTCCTGTGTGAAAAGTGAATGTGATCAGGAGGACCCACTTCAGCCCTTCACTTCTCCCCAAACCCAGACTGTGGAGAACAGAGAGAGTGACCCTAAACAAGTGGATCTCATACCTTTTGTTACTGTGACCCACATTAAGGGCCTCAGCATTCACTGTGACCCTCCAGATAATCAGAACAATGTCAGCCAATGCTCAGGCGTAAGCAGAAACCCAGTAGGACTTGACAGCAGCCCACCATTGGATCCCAGCTCATCATTGAATCCAAACCCATCAGTGGTGGAGCACTGTTTCAAACCCAGCACCACGTCTAGAAAAACTCACCACTGCCGTGACTGTGGCGAAATGTTTGCTCTGAAAGTTGACCTGCAGAGGCATGTGACTCTCTCCAAGATGAGACTCAGTGAATGCCGCTTCTGCAGAAAACGCTACAACTCCACCTGTAAACTGAAGGCCCATGTCMGMYTCTGTCACAGTGGGAAACCCTACACCTGCCCTGTTTGTAGCAAGACCTTCAAACTCAAAGGAGACCTGTCCAAGCACATGAAGATTCACACAGGAGAGAAGCCATTTAGCTGTGGTGACTGTGGGAAAAGCTTCAATCAGAAGGGGAACCTAAGAAACCATAAACTGACTCACACAGGAGAGAAACCATTTAGCTGTGATGACTGTGGGAAAAGCTTCTATCAGAAGGGAACCTAAGTTACCATAAACGGACTCACACAGAGAGAAACCATTTAGCTGTGATGACTGTGGGAAAAGCTTCTATCAGAAGGGGACCTAAGAAACCATAAACTGACTCACACAGGAGAAGAAACCATTTAGCTGTGATGACTGTGGGAAAAGCTTCACTCAGAAGGGAGCCTAAGTTACCATAAACGACTCACACAGGAGAGAAACCATTTAGCTGTGATGACTGTGGGAAAAGCTTCTATCAGAAATGAACCTAAGTTACCATAAACTGACTCACACAGGAGAGAAACCATTTAGCTGTGATGACTGTGGGAAAAGCTTCTATCAGAAGGGGGACCTAAGTTACCATAAACGGACTCACACAGGAGAGAAAACCATTTAGCTGTGATGACTGTGGGAAAAGCTTCTATCAGAAGGGGACCTAAGAAACCATAAACTGACTCACACAGGAAGAAACCATTTAGCTGTGATGACTGTGGGAAAAGCTTCACTCAGAGGGATCAGAAGGGGAGCCTAAGTTACCATAAACGGACTTACACAGGAGAGAAAGCAGGAGAGAACCCACTTAGCTGTGTTGACTTTGGGAAAAGCTTCACTCAAAAGTCTAACTTACTGACACGTGAAAAACATCCACAAAGGAAGAAAAATAAGAAAAATGAAGACAAATGTCTTTAGTCAGAAGATGAAAATAAAAAGGCAGAATGTGAGTACACTCTCTTAGACACAATAGCTGGAATAAGTAAATTAAGTCAGAATAGTCAGATTAATTGATGACTAAATTAGCAGAGCAGATGGCACTATTTTGTTAAGTGCAGAGATCTATTAAAGGTATGAATGTGTAGGGGACTTCTGAAATTCTACAGATTTTGTGGCCCAGCAGGAAGATCAGCATATCCCAAATCCAGAGGTTGTCAGTTCAAATCCCAGGTTGGTTCATATTGAAAAGTCTACTAAGTGATCATCTCAAATGTAATCATATTGTCATTGCTTACCTTTTTTCACGCCATTTTAGCTAAACAGTATCACTAACCTTAAAACCCCCATACCATTTCATTACTTGACTTATAATGGTTTGGGACTAGGGCTGTTGTGGTGACCGTATTACCGCCACAACGGAGGTCACGAGTCATGAAGGCAGTCAAATTCCACGTGACCGTTTAGTCAAGATAATAATAATTCTCCAAGCTCTGATGCTGCTGATGGTCATTAGTAGCCTGCTACTCAGCATTCTATTGTCCCTCTAATCACTCTGACATCAATGCAAATGTTTTGAAAGTCTAACCAAGCAGTTCATGAGCTCATGTTGCGCCACATTTCTATACGCAATGCATTTTTGGGAGAAAACAGAGGGATGGCCTCTATTAAAAGGAGGAGGATCCCATCAGCTTTCTATTGGCTAGACCTACTATATTTATTTCTCAACTTTCCTAATATTAAGCACATTGTTTATCTTTACAATTACCGGACTGGCAATCAGATATAATTATAAACTCTAAGAGGAAGAAGCGCAGTCCTTATTCTCGCACCAAAATAGGTCAACCTTTGTACTAGTGGGGGATAGTAGATTGACATAGGCTAGTGCTTTTGCTGTTTAGGCTCTACACATCTTGTTGGCTGACGAAAACTGAATGTGGATAGTTCCATCCAATTTCTTCAATATTCACTCTTAGTTGGATAAGGACGCGTGCGGTTTCCTCCCCGATATGTCTCTAGTCATCTTGTAGCTTGTGTGAGGAGACCCGATCACGTGATGGAGAGTCATGTGAGTTAGAGGTCTTAGGAGCGTGCAGCGCTCAGGTGGACTTTTTCGAGTGAAGTTGGCAGGGCAGCGTCTCATGGTGTCTCTCGTGAAGGGCAAGCGTCTTTCTTAGCATTTTTGGAAGTTTTATTGTGGCCAGCGCCTCAGGGAGTATATAAACTATTTAAGTGGGCCATTACTATTGCTTTCAGGGAGCTCTTGAAGTCTCTATCCAGTATGTGCATCTCAGTGATTTTGGCAGCGCTCAAGGGAGAATGTTCACTTCCGTGTCTATTGCCTACGTCTCAGTGAGAAGTGCATCAGCAGCTCCAAGTAGGTGAGAAGTAAAAAGTAGTTGCAGCGCTCAGGGAGATACTATCAGCGCTCTTTAGTTTTTGAGAAGTCGCAGCCTCGTCTCTATCTTGAAGATGTAAGCTGCAGGCTGTTCTGATGTGTGAAGTGTGACCCCCGGTGTAAAAGGGGCAGAGGAGAAAGAAAGAGAAACGGGAAGAAGGAGGGGGCACGAAGTGTTATTTTTTTGAAGTGCTCAGGTGGTAGAGAAGAGAAGGAGGGAGAAGAGAAGTGCACGCTCAAGGGAGAATGAGAAGAAGCGAGGAAGAGCCACGCGTCTCAGGAGGGTGAGAATAGAAAGGGCAAAAGCGGATTCAGGATTGATGGAGCGGTGAGAAGGGGCAGGCGCTCAGGTAGCTGAGATGAGGCGAGTGAAGGATGTTATCGGGAGGCAGACCTATAAGGCGGATGTTGGCGGTCACCACAAGCTGGCCGGGAGACACAGCGCTGTGGGAGTCGAAAGAGCGACAGAAGAGAGGCGAAGGGGCATGAGACAAAGGGGCCAGCGCTCAGGCGAGAAGGGCACTGCGCAGCACTCAGGGAGAAGGGTGCAGCACTCAGGGAGAAGGGCACTGCGCAGCACTCAGGAGAGGAGGCCAGCGCTCGGAGGAAGGGCACTGCGCAGCGCTCAGGAGAAGGGCACGCACTGCGCTCAGGGAGAAGGGCACTGCACTGCGTCATGGAGAAGGCACTGCGCTCAGGGAGAAGGGCACTGCGCTCAGGGAGAAGGGCACTGCGCAGAACTCTAGTCCAAGGTCACGCTGGCCGCAAAAGGCATGGTTTTAGGGTGCATTACGGCCACAAAAGGGGATGCCGCTGTGAATTTCGAGGCATTATCAAGTGCTTGTCAAATTGTGAATGAGAGACTAATGAAGAGTGTACAGCCTGCACAAGAAACAAAGCAGAGCTCATGTCTTTCAAATCATCATTAGAGTCACATCATGCAGCCTTACAATGTATTAACAGTCCAAACATATAGCCCAACGTTTGTAGAACAGCTAAAGTTACATTAACTCTAAATTAAGCCATAGGATTGGGTATTTCTTTGTTAACCGCTCAAAACGGAATTGCCGCATGTGCGCACTCCCTCAAATCGTTTGAAGAAAATATTTATATTTTACTCTGCTTTGTTCAATTGTATTCTTCACACTATTAAATAATGCCACAGAATTCTAAGCAAATCTTGTCTGCTGAATGAGCTAATGTAGCCCACAAAGTATGCTATTCTGTTCTTCTGAAATATTCATTTTCTTCATATGCTTCTTTAGACCTCTCTAAAATAATGCATTTATTGTGATGGTGTAGGCTAAGTTACATGGATTTATTAGACTTTTTTTAATGTAGATGTTCAAAGGTCTGCATCATGTGTGGAAGCCAAGAGATGCTAAATGTGTTTACGTTAATTAACGGTCAATTACCGTGAGACCAACAGTTATTTGCTTGACAATCACTGGCTGATGAAATTTCGGTACCGCCACAGCCCCAATCTGGGACCAATACCTCCAAGAACATCCAGGCGAGCGTTGGGGACCATGACACATTGTTGCAAGAACATCCTAAAGATGTCCTGGGAACTTGACGAAACCTCCAGGGGCCATGATGCAACGCCTAATAAAGTCTTCCAGGACAAACCGGGAACTAGAAAATGTTTCCCCTGATAATGTTCCCATGGTACCATCACACATTGTCCTGAGGACTATTAAAATGAATGTCTAAAAAGGTTTGACATGGTCCTCAGAGGTGTCCTAGGAACTTAGAGAACATTCCCTTGGGACCATAACGGACGTCCTAAGAACTATTAAAATGAACGTCCTGAGAACATGCTGAAAGGTCCTGAAATGGTTCTCTGTGACGTCTTGAGAACATGCTGAAAGGGTCCTGAAATGGTTCTCTGTGACGTCCTGGGAACCTACAAGACAGAGGTCCCCCAGAGAGTGTTAGCTGTTCAGCTAAAATGGATGGGCAGAATTCACGGGAGGATTGTTTGTAAAATAATTTGACGAGCTATGTAGCCTATTGATTCCTTATTGATGAAAAAATAAAACAAAATGTGTTGCTCTGTAATACTAGCCACTTTGCAATTTTGGAATAAAATTTGATCTGATCTTCATCTAAGTCACAACAATAGACATACACAGTGTGCTTAAACTAATAACACACAAATTATTGTATTTTTCTTGTCTATATTGAATACATCGTTTAAACATTCACAGTGTAGGTTGGAAAAAGTATGTGAACCCTAGGCTAATAACTTCTCCAAAAGCTTGTTGGAGTCAGGGGCTAACCTGGAGTCCAATCAATGAAACGAGATTGGAGATGTTGGTTAGAGCTGGCCTGCCCTATACAAAACACTCACAAAATTTGAGTTTGCTATTCACAAGAAGCATTGCCTGATGTGAACCATGCCTCGGACAAAAGAGATCTCAGAAGACCTAAGATTAAGAATTGTTGACTTGCGTAAACTGGAAAGGGTTACAAAAGTTTCTCTAAAAGCCTTGATGTCCGTCAGTCCACGGTAAGACAAACTGTCTATAAATGGAGGAAGTTCAGCACTGTTGCTACTCTCCCTAGGAGTGGCCGTCCTGCAAAGATGACTGCAAGAGCACAGTGCAGAATGCTCAAAGAGGTTAGAATCCTAGAGTGTCAGCTAAAGACTTACAGAAATCTCTGGAACATGCTAACATCTCTGTGACAAGTCTACGATAGGTTAAACACTAAAAAGATAGTGTTCATGGGAGGACACCACGGAAGAAGCCACTGCTGTCCAAAAAAACATTGCTGCACGTCTGAAGTTTGCAAAAATGGTGGGAGGCACAGGGGCAAAAACCCCTGGGGGATTTGGTTTTTCTGCAAAAGTGCACCTGGATGTTCCACAGCGCTACTGGCAAAATATTCTGTGGACAGATAAAACAAAAGTTGAGTTGTTTAAGGAACACAACACTGTAGAAAAAAAAGGCACAGCACACAACATGAAAACCTCATCCCAACTGTAAAGTATGGTGGAGGGGGCATCATGGTTTGGGGCTGCTTTGCTGCCTCAGGGCATGGACAGCTTGCTATCAATAACTCGGGAATTRCTTTTTCAGTTGATCAAGAAATTTWGCAGGAGAATGCAAGGCTATCTGTCTGCCAATTGAAGCTCAACAGAAGTTGGGTGATGGAACAGGACAATGYCCCAAAACACAGAAGTAAATCAACAACAGAKTGGCTTCAACAAAAMAAAATAAGCCTTCTGGAGTGGCCCAGTCAGAGTCCTGACCTCAACCCGATTTGAGATGCTGTGGCATGACCTCAAGAGAGCGGTTCACACCAAACACCCCAAGAATATTGCTGAACTGAAACAGTTTTGTAAAGCGGAATGGTGATCCGCAACTACAGAAAACATTTGGTTGAGGTTATTGCTGCCAAAGGAGGGTCAACCAGTTATTGAATCCAAGGGTTCACATACTTTTCCCACCCTGCACTGTGAATGTTTACATGGTGTGTTCAATAAAGACATGAAAACGTATAYTTGTGTTATTAGTTTAAGCAGACTGTGTATGTCTATTGTTTTGACTGAGATGAAGATCAGATCAAATGTAATGATCTATTTATGCAGAAATCCAGYWAATTCCAAATGGTTCAAATACTTCTTCTTGCCACTGCACCATAAACCCCCGAGGTGCCTTATTGCTATTATAAACTGATTTCCAATGTAATTAGACCAGTTAATAGTACTTTTTTGTCATACCCATGGTATACGATCTGATATTCCACAGCTTTCAACCAATCAGCATTCAGGACTCGATCCACCCGGTTTATAAGATACTATATACCAATGTAGGAGTTGTACTAACTTCCTAAGGCCTACAAGTTCTTAAAGAATTAATGTGCATCATTCATTACATTGACCATTGAACAGGCAAAGAGGTCTGCTTAGATAACCTACGCAGAYAAATATACATATTGACATAATGATAATGGCTCTAGATTGCAGGACAAAGCATTTTGGGTGTTTGAAACACGCTACATTCTCTGAACCACTCCCCCTCGAACCTCACGTACTGCGTGCCCCCTCTAAAATAATGGGTGCATGATGCCCCTGACTCTTACCAATTACTAAACACATTAAACACACATCATTTCTACTGGGCACAAAATAATCTGAAACCAAAACAAACTTTTGTAGAGTTCATCGAGTCACAGGCTCCATGTAGTATTTCCTCTACTTTATTTATTAGAATCTTCAGGGGTGTCAATGTTTACCACTACTCTTCTTTACCACTACTCTGAGAGAAAAAAAWAATATTATTTTTATGAGCATTTGTATTCATATAAAATAATATACTTTCCCAATTCTTTTAAGCATACAAAATAGCTCAGCATTTGAATTATTTATTTTATACAGTCATGATTGCTCATATTTATCAAGGACGTCAATCAGTTCAGACTCCATTGTATATGCCATTTAGCAGGAGATTTTATCCAAAGGGCATACATTTTACAAACGGGTTAGCTGTGACACTGTTAGAGGAGATGGCACTTGTGACATGACCTGAAAAGGTATTTTCCTCTAAAAAGCCTTGGAAAGTGTTGAGACTAGAAGCCTCATTCTGTGACCTCTATCTCCCTCCAGACAGATGTAAAGTAGCTAGGCCCTCCATGTAGACCAGAGAGTAGCAGAGTGGAGAAACAGCAGGTTACCAATAGAATAGATCAGAAACCAGAGGAACTTTAATCCTGAAGCATGGAGAGCAGGTCCCTAGGAGAGGTATCATCGTATCGTCCTCCACCAACCAATAGATGTGAGTCTATGAGCGTGTACTCAGTGTTGTCCACATCCTGCCTTTTTATTCTAATTTTGTGACTAAACAGTTCTTTAAGATTTCATCCTGTTTTCCTCCTTTGTGGATGTTTTTAACATGCATCAGTAAGTTAGACTTGTGATTGAAACTTTTCCCACAATCATCACAGCTAAATGGTTTATCTTCTGTGTGAGTCAGTTCATGCTTCTTTAGGTTCCCCTTCAAATTGAAGCTTTTCCCACAGTCACCACAGATAAAAAGTTTCTCTCCTGTGTGAGTCCGTATATGCCTACTTAGGTCCCCCTTCTGATAGAAGCTTTTTCCACAGTCTCCACAGATAAATTGTTTCTCTCCTGTGTGAGTCAGTCTATGCTTCCGTAGGGTCCCCTTCTGACTGAATCTTTTTCCGCAGTCAGCACAGCTAAATGCTTTCTCTCCTGTGTGAACAGGAATATGATCAGTAAGGTTCCCCTTGCGATTGAAACGCTTCCCACAGTAACCACAACTAAATGATTTCTCCCCTGTGTGAATCCTCATGTTCTTGGACAGATCTGCTTTGAGTTTGAAGGTCTTGCTACAAACAGGGCTGGTGCAGGGTTTCCTACCGCGACAGAGTCGGACATGGGCCTTCAGTTTACAGCTGGAGTTGTAGCGTTTTTTACAGACCCGGCATTCACTGGGTCTCTGCATGGCAAGAGTCACATGCCTCTTCAGGTCAGCTTTCAGAGCAAACATTTCACCACAGTCATGGCAGTGGTGAGTTTTTCTAAGCGTGGTGCTGGGTTTGGAACAGTGTTCACCTATTGGTGGGTTGGGATCCATCGGTGGGCTGCTGTCAAGTCCTACTGGGTCACTGTTTACGGCTAAGCTGTGGCTGGAGGCATTGTTCTGATTATCTGGACGTTCACAGGGAATGTAGAGACCCTTAAGGTGGGTCACAGTAACAAAAGGTGTGAGATCCACTTGTTTAGGGTCACTCTCTCTGTTCTCCACAGTCTGGGTTTGGGGAGAAGTGAAGGGCTGAAGTGGGTCCTCCTGATCACATTCACTTTTCACACAGGAGGGAGTGAATTTGAACTCTATGATATCAGCCTCCAGKCCTTGAAGCTGCTCTTCCTCCTGACTGGTCCTGAGTTCCTCCTGCTCCTCTTTAATCTGTGGAAGCTCTGGGTTCTCCTGCCCCAGACTGGGGCTCCACTCCTGCTCACAGTGCTGCTGCTCAGGGGGAACCTCCTCTTCAGAGACAGTGAGAGAYAGCTGCAGGGAGTCTGGAGGAAAGGAGAGAAGAGCAGAGGTTATCTATACAGCTTTTAGACATCAGGGTTGGGGTCAATTAGAAGTTAAAACTAGAATCCTTAGTTGGTACATAACTGTTTTGACTTATAAATGATTCTTGAAGAATAGAATGTATAAATGCCTCATGAGCTTAATTCAACTGTCGTCGTCCCATCAGAACACATAGTTTTAACCATGTTTTTGTGGCTATATTTACATTGTTTACAAACATTGAAGTTAACAAGCTTATATTTTAATGTTGATATCATGGATGGTCAGTCGTTGCATCCATATCTCAGTCTATGAATTTGAGAGTGGTTKCATTTCTCCAGGCTCATCATCACCTGTTACTAAAAATAGAGGKAGAGTGACCCCGCTTTATTATTGTTTCAATTAAGGCCTCTGGTGAAGTATATTCAAGTTAACAAAAATTCAAATTAAATAATTGATCAACTAGAATCTACTTTCAATTACTTATCAATAAACGTTAGATAATAAGCTATTTATTTGTAATGTAAAAAATAATACAAGTTAATTTATAAATTCGAATGACTTACTGGTTTTAATGAGAATGTGTTTTAGCAATGGTATTAGAAAAAGATAGTTKGGTAGGAAGCTATGTAGAAACTGATTCTCCCAATAGAAATCCCAGATCACGCCTGCAGGGCGATGTCATGACGACGCTAGCTAGCTAATCTAATTAGCAGAAACACTTCATCGGGTTCAAGCGAACTGAACACKCCCCCAGGTGGGAATGTCAACATTCGTCTCCCGCCGAAATGCGCATGTGCAAGCCGTCAACTCTTAGGCACTCCTTAGATYTAAAGTAGTTTTTGGCGAAAATGAAAACGTGTCAGTTTGTCGTAATGACATGTTCACCTACTTAAAACATTCGTTTGAATCTAGGTTGTGACTTTAGAAATCGAGAAAATTAACAACTAAGGAGGAATATTTCACTTCTCTCATTGACTTCTCAAACCCCCGTCTGGTCTGGCGAGTCTTGCTTCGCAAGCGTTCCCGGAAGTCTGACGATGTTGGGCTTAGAAACGGTGGWAACAGTTAATAAAGCATATTGAAATGGTGATCACTGAACCCCTAAACAGTTTATTTATTGAGCAGAACGGCTAGCTATCAGTAGATCTACATACGAACCTATTCTGACCACGCAAGCAGGTCTCCGTAGTCGATCATTCTCCTCCTGGTAGTCCACTACCGTTTGCTCAACTGCCCGAAAATTCCCAAGCTGCCGCTGTTAAACGCTCATTTAAAAACACACAGAACGACTGTAGTTTAGACATGTTTCAGTGGACTGAGAGTTGGGTATTCAGCTAGTATGGCTTCGTCTACGAGGAAAGAATGGTGGGCAAGAAAAACAAACCCGCTCGAAGTTTTACTTCCGCGTTGTCTTTTCCTGTTTTTGTCAGCGGGTGGCGAGCCCATAAAAACACCAACAGCATCACCATGTGTGGGTTTTTTACTACACGCTACAGACCAATTATAATGGCAATCGGTGGAGGCTGGTGGGAGGAGCAACAGGAGGACGGATGGAACGGTATCAAGCACATCCGTTCCATTTATTCCATTTCCAGCCATTACAAATTATTAACTATGTGGGGAAACATGAAATGGTTATATTAAGTAATAGAGTAATCTAGGATGATAATTTCTTGCATGAACTAAATTAACAGACCTGCAACGTCTTGGGACTGATGGACAGCATGCACTAAACCAGGACTGCAGTTATCAAGAGCAATTATAAAGAATGTTTTTGAAATGAGGCTGAAAACACTATTTTCTGAAGAAACATCCATTTGATCATTACATCATCACTTAAATCAAACTTTACTTAAAGAATGTAAAAAATAAATATAAAATAATAATGTACCTGAAACCTGACTGGTGGTGCTAAGAATAGCTATGACAGGGGTGTAAAACTAATTCCATGGACGGCCCAGGTTTTAGTTTTTTCCTTTCAAATAAGCTCTATACAACCAGGTTTGGGGCGTTCCTTACTAATTAGTGACCTTATTGCAACACAATACAACACAATGATGAAGTGAGTCACAACAGAAAAGTGCGTAGTAGTGGGAGGACTGCAAGGGCAACCAAACCACATCATTATATTAATTTACTTACTTCCTCCATGGATATTTTTGTTTGTTTAAAGGTAGTGTTCGCAGCAGCGCAGCAGTCTCAGACACTGTATCTCAGTGCTTGAGGCGTCACTACAGACACCCTGGTTCGAATCCAAGCTGTATCAKAACCAGCCTTGATTGGGAGTCCCGTAAGGCGGCGCACAATTGGCCCAGCGTCGTCCGGGTTTGGCCGGTGTAGGCCGTCGTTGTAAATCATTTTTAAGTCTCCTTGCACTCTGAGTTGAAGTGCTGCTATCTATTGGCAGACGTGTGAATTTGGCACCAGGTCTCAGAAAGAGAGGAGAGAAAGAGGGAGAGACATAGGGAGAGACAGAGAGGAGAGACAGAGGGAGAGACAGAGAGGAGAGACAGAGGGAGAGACAGAGAGGAGAGACAGAGGGAGAGACAGAGAGGAGAGACAGAGGGAGAGACAGAGGGAGAGACAGAGAAGGTTGGAGAAAGATAAGACACTGTTCTACTCTCTGTCGTCACCATTTGGGTCGTTTGTTTAGTTGTAAATTATTGATGACAATATGTTTCCAGACAGTCGCACAACAGGACAGTCACAATAGAGCTCCCTCAGCATTCAGTTGTGCCCTCTCTCACTCTTTCTGTCTCGCTCTCTCTCTCTCTCTCTGTCTCTCTGTGTGTGTCTCTCTCTGTGTCTTTATGTGTGTGTTTGTGTATCTCTCTCTCCCTCTGTCTCTCTCTCTCCTAGATGAATCCTGTCCTAACCTGTGTGTGTGTGTATGACTATCTTGAGGGCATAGTAAATGGTTTGTTTTGTAAAGTTAAGACGTCATTCAATTAGTTTACTTGGGTGACCAAAGAACAAATGGCATTCTTAGAGGGGAAAACAATGTCATGATTCAGGCCACACACACACACACACACACACACACACACACACACACACACACACACACCGCTGGCCGTACCTTCCACTCTTACGGTACGTATAGTTCTATTGAGCGCTTTCCACATTATTTTAGCCTTCTCCTGGTCTTCTCCTTACAGCCATCGCGGACCTTTTGCTCCTTTCGTCTTTCTCCTACACTTAATCAGCACCTTCTCCCCCGTCTTCCTCTTACCCTAATCAGCCACCTTCTCCCCCCGTCTTCCTCTTACCCTATCAGCCACCTTCTCCCCCGTCTTCCTCTTACCCTATCAGCCACCTTCTCCCCCCGTCTTCCTCTTACCCTATAGCCACCTTCTCCCGCCGTCTTCCCTCTTCCCTGAG
>NC_036866.1:1922807-1924173 GCF_002910315.2 Salvelinus sp. IW2-2015 | reverse complement strand
CCTATCAGCCACCTTCTCCCCCCGTCTTCCTCTTACCCTATCAGCCACCTTCTCGACTCCCTTGCGGAGCTCGTGCACCATGTAGCTCATCTCCAGTGCTTTGTTGGAGCTGAAGTTGTTGAAGTCATCCTGGTGAACCATGTTCTGGTGGAACTGCCACAGAGGATCCTTCCATGCTACCAACAGCTTCAGAATCACCTCTGTTAACTCTTCTCTCTGAGGAGAGAGAGAGGGGGATTTCCTTGAGAATATTAGGGAAAGGTAAGGGGACTTACGAATTGAGAGTGCAGGTCGCTGGAGATGCTGTGCATCCTGGCACTGTGCTGGATGACCTGGTCAAAGAGGTCTGCCAGGGAGAGGAAGTGGCACCCCGCCTGAACATGGGCACAGATGGGCACTGTGTTTGCCCTGCCCCTTTCCCTGCAGCTACACACACACCAACACCATGAGCAGAGCCCACACTGGAAGAGAGAGAGAGAGAGAGAGAGAGAGAGAGAGAGAAGATAAGTCATGGAAGAACTAACACTGGCCTATCTATATCTAATGTAACAAGATGACATGTATGTAGGGTCAACGACTCCATACCGTTCAAACCGTATAGCCTAGAAACTAGCACATACTGTATAACGATGTCATATATGACATCACGCATACCATCTACTCTATTTAAACCACATTGGTCTTCTTTGTATGTCAAACCCAGTAAACCTCATACACACGCACTCACGCTCGCACGCTCGCACGCACGAACGCACGCACGCACGCACGCACGCACGCACGCACGCACACACACACACACACACACACACAATCAATCAATCACAATAGAGTTCTGAGTTCAGATTTTGTCACGATTTATTTATTTTAAAGAACATTTCATGTCCAGTTGGTCTTAGAAATAAAAAATAAACAACATATTTGTTCATTTCCATCAATTTCTTTCTGAGTTACATCCCTTCTCCCTCTTGAAAATGTCCTTTTAAAACATGAAAGGGATTCATTATATGAAACATGCATGTACTCTAAACCTAAAGGTGATATGGTCATGACAGTATTTATGATATTCTACTCCAGTGGCTCTGCCCCCAAACTCTGAGAGAAAATTCAGTTTTCATCATCAAGATAAGTGACATACAGGTGTAGGATTTAATTTGAGCCAGTTTCTACAGCAGGAAAATAATCCTGCAGCAAAAGGAAATTGTGAATTATTACGTGGATTATAATTAATGATAATTTTGTAGGTTGACACATTTTTCGTAAGGGAAAATCAAGTATGAATTTTGTAAGGGAAATTATGAACTTCAGAAGCCTTTTTGAACCTCAAATACACTAAATTTTTTAAAATTGGACTACATATCTCTCTCTT
>NC_036866.1:1913924-1922640 GCF_002910315.2 Salvelinus sp. IW2-2015 | reverse complement strand
ATTCTCCTGCAACAGGGTGATCAGATTAAGATCTTACATCTGTACTATATTTCTCTGTGACATGACATAAATACAGTACATAGAAGACATTGTCGCTGGTGGAAGTTATTGTTGGACTTGTCAGGAGGAGGAAAGTACCACAGTCCAGTCTCTTCTCTCGGTCTTATCATCATGTCTATTCATGATGTGTCCCATTTCCTTGATTGACACGGTAGCTGTGTGAAAGTCACACCTCTTGTCTTGTCTTAACATCTCAGCATCCGTTCTCAGGTACGATCCTGCACTTGAGGATCTTCAGGTAGTTCTGGACCTTGTTGGAGTCCCGTCTAAAGCAGTAGAGGAGGTCGTGGCGCTCATGGCCTGGGACTCTCCGCTGGTGTCTGACGAGGGGTCCAAGGCCTCAGGGAGGACAGGCCACTCAGGAGTTACTGATCACCCCAGGTGCTGCATCTGAGAGGGAGGACACAGACAGTGGATTGTCAGAGACAAGGAATTTCACTTTCTGTACATATTGCAAAATGAGTTGTGTGTGTGTGTGTGCCTTCTCTTGTGAGCTATCACATGCAAACCCAGTAGCAGAGCGAGGATTGTCTAGTGACATCCTGGTTGGCATCTGCATTCGTCACTGACTCAGTGATGGTGTCAACATCAGTCTACACAATGTCACTAGGGATCAAGCTGCTATAGGACTCTCTTTTCACTATAGTATGCTCAAGGCTAACTCTGTCTTATTTGCTTTAATTTGCTTTCTCTCTCTCCCACTATCTATATCTTTATTTCATTCTCTTTCACACTCACTCACTGTCACTATAGTATATATGCTCAAGGTTAACTCTGCCTTATTGCATTCTTTACCTCCTCTCACTTTCTCTCTCTCTCCTCTGTCTTCTCCCCCTCATCTCTGTGATTAATTTAGTGACATACACACTTCGTCATCTGTGAGACATTTAGTGACATAAGCACTTTGTCGATCTGTGAGACATTTCACATTATAACTCTTACAGAAAGCCATAGGCAATATTCAACATAATCATCTTAACAACAAATAGTAATGATGGATTCAAGTGATGATTCTTTTCTAGAATTGAGCTGCAGAGTCAAGTAGAAATGTTTATGTAGAAGGATCTGCCCCTTTTTTCAATTTTTGCCTAAAATGACATACTGCTGGTAGCTCAAGACCTGATGCAAGGATATTCATATTCTTGATACCATTTGAAAGGAAACACTTTGAAGTTTGTGGAAATGTGAAATGAATGTAGGAGAATATAACACATTAGACCTGGTAAAAGATAGTACAAAGACAAAACATGATTSTTTTMGTATTGTTTTTGTACCATCATCTTTGAAATGCAAGACAAATGCCATAATGTATTTTTCCAGACCAGGSGCTATTTAGATGTTGGCCACTAGATGGCAGCAGTGTTTGTGCAAAGTTTTAGACTGATCCAAWGAACCATTGCATTTCTGTTCAACATTTTMTATTTAGACTGCCCAAATGTGCTTAATTGGTTTATTATTAACTTTTCAAGTTCATAACTGTGCACTCRCCTCAAACAATAGCATGGTATTCTTTCAGTGTAATAGCTACTGTAAATTGGACAGTGCAGTTAGATTAACAAGAATTTAAGCTTTCTGCCAATATCTGACATGTCTATGTCCTGTGAAATTTTCTTGATACTTACAACCTCATGCTAATCGCATTAGCCTATGCTAGCTCAACCGTCCCATACCCTATCAGCCACCTTCTCCCCCCACCTTCCTCTTGCCCTATCAGCCACCTTCTCCCTCCATCTTTCTCTTAACCTGTCAGCCACCTTCACTCATCTTCCTCTTACCCTATCAGCCACGTTCTCCCCCCGTCTTCCACTTACCCTATCAGCCACCTTCTCCCCTGTCTTCCTCTTACCCTATCAGCCACCTCCCCCCGTCTTCCTCTTTCTTTCTTACCCTATCAGCCACGTCTCCCCCTGTCTTCCTCTTACCCTATCAGCCACCTCTCCCCCCGTCTCCTCCTTACCCTATCAGCCACCTTCTCCCCCCGTCTTCCTCTTATCCTATCAGCCACCTTCTCCCCCCGTCTTCCTCTTACCCTATCAGCCACATTCTCCCCTGTCTTCCTCTTAGCCTATCAGCCACCTCCCCCCGTCTTCCTCTTACCCTATCAGCCACCTTCTCGACTCCCTTGCGGAGCTCGTGCACCATGTAGCTCATCTCCAGTGCTTTGTTGGAGTGAAGTTGTTGAAGTCATCCTGGTGAACCATGTTCTGGTGGAACTGCCACAGGGATCCTTCCATGCTACCAACAGCTTCAGAATCACCTCTGTTAACTCCTCTCTCTGAGGAGAGAGAGAGATTAGAATTGTATGTTCTTGTAGAGTTGGTTATTGAGTGTTGAAAGAGAGAAGACAGACACAAGCAAAGACATAGAAGCAGTCTACATCTGGAGACAGACATGGGTACTACAGGAAGCAGAGAGGGGTAGTACCATCAGGGAACAGACAAGGTTACTACAGGAAGCAGAGAGGGGTAGTACCATCAGGGAACAGACAAGGTTACTACAGGAAGCAGAGAGGGGTAGTACCATCAGGAACAGACAAGGTTATACAGGAAGCAGAGAGGGGTAGTACCATCAGGGAACAGACAAGGTTATTACAGAAAGCAGAGAGGGTAGTACCATCAGGGAACAGACAATGTTACTACAGAAGCAGAGAGGGGTAGTACCATCAGGGAACAGACATGTTACTACAGGAAGCAGAGAGGGTAGTACAATCAGGGAACAGACAAGGTTACTACAGGAAGCAGAGAGGGTAGTACCATCAGGGAACAGACAAGGTTACTACAGGAAGCAGAGAGGGGTAGTACCATCAGGGAACAGACAATGTTACTACGGAAGCAGAGAGGGTAGTACCATCAGGGAACAGACAAGGTTACTACAGTAGCAGAGAGGGGTAGTACCATCAGGGAACAGACAAGTTACTACAGGAAGCAGAGAGGGGTAGTACCATCAGGGAACAGACAAGGTTACTACAGGAAGCAGAGAGGGGTAGTACCATCAGGGAACAGACAAGGTTTTACAGGAAGCAGAGAGGGGTAGTACCATCAGGAACAGACAAGGGTACTACAAGGAAGCAGAGAGGGGTAGTACCATCAGGGAACAGACAAGGTTACTACAGGAAGCAGAGAGGGGTAGTACCATCAGGGAACAGACAAGGACAAGGTACTACAGGAAGCAGAGGAGTAGTACCATCAGGAACAGACAAGGTTACTACAGGAAGCAGAAGGGTAGTACCACAGGAACAGACAAGGTTACTACAGAAGCAGAGAGGGGTAGTACATCAGGGAACAGACAAGGTTACTACAGGAAGCAGAGAGGGGTAGTACCATCAGGAACAGACAAGGATTACTACAGGAAGCAGAGAGGGTAGTACCATCAGGGAACAGACAAGGTTACTACAGGAAGCAGAGAGGGGTAGTACCATCAGGAACAGACAAGGTTACTACAGAAGCAGAGAGGGGTAGTACCATCAGGAACAGACAAGGTACTACAGGAAGCAGAGAGGGTAGTACCATCAGGAACAGACAAGGTTACTACAGAAGCAGAGAGGGTAGTACTATGGTAAACAATAGTTGATTAAACAGAGTTGTAAGACTCACAGCCAGTCTTTGCGCGTTCTCTTTGCCATTAGGGTTAGTATGGTGGCTGTATGGCAGTGGCGGTTTATCCTGCCAATATGATTTCTGCTTGGCAGAACATATTGCTCCTGAAGGAGGAAGAAGAAAGGAGAGAAAGAGGAATTGAGTTGACAGGGAAGACGTAGGTAGAAAGCAAAAGGTCAGAGAGTCAAAGGAGCTGCATCTCTGAAGAGCAAAGCCTCGAAAGCAAAGAAACAAAAAGCTTGTAGAACCTTGAAAGGATAGTTCACCCAAATGATTCAATTACAATAGACTGCTGTCTTACCTTGACAATAGACTGCTGCCTTACCTGTCAATAGACTGCTGTCTTACCTTGACAATAGACTGCTGCCTTACCTTGTCAATAGACTGCTGTCTTACCTTGTCAATAGACTGCTGTCTTACCTTGACAATAGACTGCTGCCTTACCTGTCAATAAACTGCTGCCTTACCTTGTCAAAGCTGCTGTCTTACCGTGACAATAGACTGCTGTCTTACCTTGACAATAGACTGCTGCCTTACCTTGTCAATAGACTGCTGTCTTACCGTGACAATAGACTGCTGTCTTACCTGTCAATAGACTGCTGTCTTACCTTGACAATAGACTGCTGTCTTACCTGACAATAGACTGCTGTCTTACCTTGACAATAGACTGCTGTCTTACCTTGACAATAGACTGCTGTCTTACTTGCAATAGCTCTGCCTTACCTTGACAATAGACTGCTGTCTTACCTTGACAATAGACTGCTGTCTTACCTTGACAATAGACTGCTGTCTACTTTGGCAATAGACTCCTTACCTTGTCAATAGACGTCTGTCTACCTTGACAATAGACTGCTGTCTTACCTTGACAATAGACTGCTGTCTTACCTTGGCAATAGACTGCGCCTTACCTTGTCAATAGACTGCTGTGCTTACCTTGACAATAGACTGCTGTCTTACCTTGACAATAGATTGCTGTCTTACCTTGACAATAGACTGCTGTCTTACCTTGGCAATAGACTGCTGCCTTACCTTGGCAATAGACTGCTGTCTTACCTTGACAATAGACTGCTGTCTTAACTTGGCAATAGACTGCTTACAGGGTAACCAATATGTTATTTTGGCATTTGGTGAACTATCACTTTAAACATGCAATTTCCTCTCACTAATTGAAACCAGTAAAAAAATGCGCCGGAAGAAATGGCAGCAGTTTTACGGGCGCACAACCAATTGTGCTATTATGTGTTTTTTTCACGTATTTGTTACTTATTTTGTGCATAATGTGTCTGCAACCGTATTTACGGCAAAAAAGAGCTTCTGGATATCAGGACAGCGATCACTCACCTCGGATTAGACAAAGATTTTTTCTACAACAAGCAGGACGCACAGCACATTCTCCAACACCCGACAGGGCCAACATCCCCGTTATTGCAAGAGGAAGAAACGCAGGTACAGGGGACACAGAGCGGGATGCCTCGTGGGACTCGCAGAAAGTGAAGTGTGTGAAAGCTGCCGTTACCGTCAATATACTCGCCAACGTGCAATCATTGGACAATAAATTAGACAGGTACGATCATGAATACCCTACCAACGGGACATCAAAAACTGTAATATCCTATGTTCACGGAATCGTGGCTGAATGACGATATGGATATTCAGCTAGCGGATATACGCTGTACCGGCAAGATAGAACAGCACACAGTAAGACGAGGGGGGGGGGGTCTGTGCATATTTGGAAACAACAGCTGGTGCACGAAATCTGAGGAAGCTCTAGATTTTGCTCGCCTGAAGTAGAGTATATTGTGATAAATTGCCTAGAGAGTTTTCAGCTATACTTCGTGGCTGTTATTACCTCCACAGACAGATAAAGGCACTAAGACCGCACTCCGTCAGCTGTATAAGGAAATAAGCAAACAGGAAACCACTCACCCAGAGGCGGCGCTCCTAGTGGCCGGAAACTTAAATCAGTTCTACCAAATTTCTATCAACATGTTAAATGTGCAACCAGAGGGGAAAACATCTAGATCACCTATAC
The DNA here is from genome assembly GCF_002910315.2 of Salvelinus sp. IW2-2015. Lineage (NCBI taxonomy): Eukaryota > Metazoa > Chordata > Actinopteri > Salmoniformes > Salmonidae > Salvelinus > Salvelinus sp. IW2-2015. The sequence goes on along the minus strand of NC_036866.1, from coordinate 1,916,952 downwards.
TCCACACACAGAGACGCGTACCAAGCTCTCCCTCCCCTCCATTGGTAAATCTGACCACAACTCTATCCTCCTGATTCCTGCCTACAAGCAAAAATTAAAGCAGGAAGCACCAGTAACTCGGTCTATAAAAAAGTGGTCAGATGAAGCAGATGCTAAACTACAGGACTGTTTTGCTGTCACAGACTGGAACATGTTCTGGGATTCTTCCGATGGCATTGAGGAGTACACCACATCAGTCACTGGCTTTATCAATAAGTGCATCGAGGACGTCGTCCCCACAGTGACTGTACGTACATACTCAAACCAGAAGCCATGGATTACAGGCAACATTCGCACTGAGCTAAAGGGCAGAGCTGCCGCTTTCAAGGTGCGGGACTCTAACCCGGAAGCTTACAAGAAAACCTGCTATGCCCTCTGACGAACCATCAAACAGGCAAAGCGTCAATACAGGCTAAGATTGAATCATACTACACCGGCTCCGACGCTCGTCTTATGTGCAGGGCTTGAAAACTATTACAGATTACAAGGGGAAGCCAGCCGCGAGCTGCCCAGTGACACGAGCCTACCAGACGAGCTAAATCACTTCTATGCTCGCTTCGAGGCAAGCAACACTGGGGCATGCATGAGAGCATCAGCTGTTCCGGATGACTGTGTGACACACTCTCCGTAGTCGATGTGAGTAACCTTTAAACAGGTCAACATACACAAGGCTGTGGGCCAGACGGATTACCAGGACGTGTGCTCCGGGCATGTGCCGACCAACTGGCAGGTGTCTTCACTGACATTTTCAACATGTCCCTGATTGAGTCTGTAATACCAACATGTTTCAAGCAGACCACCATAGTCCCTGTGCCCAAGAACACAAAGGCAACCTGCCTAAATGAGTACAGACCCGTAGCACTCACGTCCGTAGCCATGAAGTGGTTTCAAAGGCTGTCATTGGCTCACATCAACACCATTATCCCAGAAACCCTAGAACCACTCCAATTTGCATACCGCGCCCAACATATCCACAAGTGATGCAATCTCTATTGCACTCCACACTGCCCTTTCCCACCTGGACAAAGAGACACTTATGTGAGAATGCTATTCATTGACTACAACTCAGCGTTCAACACCATAGTACCTCAAAGGTCATCACTAAGCTAAGGATCCTGGGATAAACACCTCCATTTGCAACTGGATCCTGGACTTCCTGACGGGCCGCCCCCAGGTGGTGAGGGTAGGTAGCAACACATCTGCCACGCTGATCCTCAACACTGGAGCCCCTCAGGGTGCGTGCTCAGTTCCCTCCTGTACTCCCTGTTCACCCACGACTGCATTACCAGGCACGACTCCAACACCCTCATTACGTTTGCAGACGACACAACAGTGGTATGCCTAATCACCGACAACGAGACAGCCTATAGGGAGGAGGTCAGAGACCTGGCCGGGTGTGCCAGAATAACAACCACCCTCAACGTAAACAAGACTAAGGAGATGATTGTGGACTACAGGAAAAGGAGGACCGAGTACGCCCCATTCTCATCGACGGGGCTGCAGTGAACAGGTGAGAGCTTCAAGTTCCTTGGTGTCCACATCACCAACAAACTAGAATGTCCAAACACACCAAGACAGTCGTGAAGAGGGCACGACAAAGCCTATTCCCCTCAGGAAACTAAAAAGATTTGGCATGGGTCCTGAGATCCTCAAAAGGTTCTACAGCTGCAACATCGAGAGCATCCTGACTGGTTGCATCACTGCCTGGAATGGCAATTGCTCGGTCTCCGACCGCAAGGCACTACAGTGAGTAGTGTGTACGGCCCAGTACATCACTGGGGATAAGCTGCTGCCATCCAGGACCTCTACACCAGCGGTGTCAGAGGAAGGCCCTAAAAATTGTCAAAGACCCCAGCCACCCCAGTCATAGACTGTTCGCTCTGCTACTGCATGGCAAGCGGTACCGGAGTGCCAAGCTAGGACAAAAAGTTTTTACCCCCAAGCCATAAGTCTCCTGAACAGCTAATCAAATGGCTACCGGACTATTTGCATTGCGTGCCCCCCCAACCCCTCTTTATGCTGCTGCTACTCTGTTTATCATATATGCACAGTCACTTTAACTATACATTCATGTACATATTTACATACTACCTCAATTGGCCCGACCAACCAGTGCTCCCGCACATTGGCTAACCGGGCTATCTGCATTGGTGTCCCGCCACCCACCACCCGCCAACCCCTCTTTACGCTACTGCTACTTCTCGTTCATCATATATGCATAGTCACTTTAACCATATCTACATGTACATACTACCTCAATCAGCCTGACTAACCGGTGCTTTATATAGCCTCGCTACTGTATATAGCCTCGCTACTGTATATAGCCTCACTACTGTATGTAGCCTCGCTACTGTATATAGCCTCGCTACTGTATATAGCCTCGCTACTGTATATAGCCTCACTACTGTATATAGCCTCGCTACTGTTTTATAGCCTCGCTACTGATATAGCCTCGCTACTGTATATAGCCTCGCACTAGCGCTACTGTATATAGCCTCGCTACTTTATATAGCCTGCTACTGTATATAGCCTCGCTACTGTATATAGCCTCTTACTGTATATAGCCTCGCTACTGTATATAGCCCGCTACTGTATATAGCCTCTCTACTGTATATAGCCTCACTACTTTTATAGCCTCGCTACTGTATATAGCCTCTCTACTGTATATACCCTCGCTACTTTATATAGCCTCGCTACTGTATATAGCCTCGCTACTGTATATAGCCTCGCTACTGTATATAGCCTCGCTACTGTATATAGCTCTCTACTGTATTATAGCCTCGCTACTGATAGACACAGACTAGGACTGTGTCATTAGTGACAGACATACAGAGAGAAAGAAAGAGACTAGGACTGTGTCATTAGTGACAGACATACAGAGATAGAGAGAAAGAGACTAGGACTGTCATTAGACAGACATAGAGAGAGAGAGAGAGAAAGAGACTAGGACTGTGTCATTAGTGACAGACATAAGAGAAGAGAGAGAAAA
>NC_036866.1:1881845-1913899 GCF_002910315.2 Salvelinus sp. IW2-2015 | reverse complement strand
GAGGGGGTAGTGGTACGGCCCAGTACATCACTGGGTAAGCTGCCTGCCATCCAGACCTCTACACCAGGCGGTGTCAGAGGAAGGCCCAAAATATTCAAAGACCCAGCCACCCCAGTCATAGACTGTTCTCTCTACCGCATGGCAAGCGGTACCGGAGGCCAAGTCTAGGACAAAAAGTTTTACCCAAGCCATAAGCTCCTGAACAGCTAATCAAATGGCTACCTGGACTATTTGCTGTGCTCCCCCCAACCCCTCTTTTTGCTCGCTGCTATCTCTGTTTATCATATATGCACAGTCACTTTAACTATACATTCATGTACATACTACCTCCAATTGGACTACCTCACAGTCTGAAGGACTAGGACTGTTGTCATTAGTGACGAACAGAGAGAGAAGAGAGAGACTAGGACTCTGTCATTAGTGACAGATATACAGAGGAGAGAGAAAGAGACTAGGACGTGTTATTAGTGACAGACATTAAGAGAGAGAGAGAAAAAGGACTAGACTGTTCATTAGTGACAGACATACAGAGAGAGAGAGAAAGAGACAGACTTGTATTAGTGACAGAGACATACGAAGAGAGAGAAGAAAGAAGACTAAGACTGTTGTCATTAGTGACAGACATTACAGAGAGAGAGAGAAAGAGGACTAGGACTGTGTATTAGTGACCAGACATACAGAGAGAGAGGAGAAAGAGGACTAGGACTGTGTCATTAGTGACAGACATACAGAGAGAGAGAGAGAGAACAGAAAGACTAGGACTGTGTCATTAGTGACAGACATACAGAGAGAGAGAAGAAGAGACTAGGACTGTGTCATTAGTGACAGACATAGAGAGAGGAGAGAAAGAGACTAGGACTGTGTCATTAGTGACAGACATAGAGAGAGAGAGAGAAAAGAGACTAGGACTGTGTCATTAGTGACAGACATAAGAGAAGAGAGAGAGAAAGAGACTAGGACTTGTCATTAGTGACAGACATAAGAGAGAGAAGAGAAAGAAGACTAGGACTGTGTCATTAGTGACAGACATAGAGAGAGAGAGAAAAGAGACTAGGACTTGTTCATTAGTGACAGACATAAGAGAGAGAGAGAGAAAAGAGACTAGGACTGTGTCATTAGTGACAGACATAAGAGAGAGAGAAAGAGGACTAGGACTGTGTTCATTAGTGACAGACATAAGAGAGAGAGAGAGGAAAGGACTAGGACTGTTTCAGTAGTGACAGACAGAGAGAGAGGGATGGGAAGAGAAAGAGAGAAAGTAGAAGGTAACCTTGAGCATACTAGAGAAAAGTAATGGGACTTACGAATTCAGAGTGCAGGTCACTGGAGATGCTGTGCATCCTGGCACTGTGCTGGATGACCCGGTCAAAGAGGTCTGCCAGGGAGAGGAAGTGGCCACCCCGCCTGGCGTGGACACCACAGAAGGCCCCGCCGCTCGCCCTGCCACTGCCACACAGCTCCACACACACCAACACCAGGAGAAGAGCCCACACTGGAAGAGAGAGGGAGAAGGATTGAAGATGATGAGAAGAGGAGAGAGAGAGTGATAGAGGGACTAGAGAAATAGAGAGGAGTTTGAAGGAGTTGAGAGAGAGCGCAGGAGCAATAGAGGGAGAGGATGGGATCCTGTCTCACCAGCCAGGAGCAGCACTGACACTGGCAGAGAGAGAGTAGAAGAGGAACAGAGAGAGGTGAGGATGGGATCCTGTCTCACCAGCCAGCTGTCAGGAGAAGCTGGCAGAGAGAGAAAGTGAGAAGAGGAACAGGAGAGAGGTGAGGATGGGATCCTGTCTCACCAGCAGATGCAGCACTGACCACTGGAGAAGAAAGATGAGAAGAAGGAACTAGAAGGAGAGGTGAGGATGGGATCCTGTTCACAGCCCAGCCTGTCAGGAGCACTGCAGAGAAGAAGTGTGAGAAGAGAACAGAGAAAGAGGTGAGGATGGACCTGTACTACAAGGCAATGAGGATCAAAACGTGGAAACATAGAGGAGAAGGGATGAGGCACATGGGAAGAAGAGAGGGACAATGAGAAGAGGCAACTGAGAAAGGAGGAAAGGCAGGATAGAGGAGAGGGACACTGTCTACACCACCTAAGAAGAGGGATGAGAAGAGAGACAACACTGACACTGAGAGGATAGAAGGAGAAAGAGACAACACTGACACTGACAGAGGGATAGAAGGAAGAAGAGAACAACACTGACACTGACAGAGGATAGAGGAAGAGGAGAAGAGACAACACTGACACTGACAGAGGGATAGAAGGAGAAGAGACAACACTGACACTGACAGAGGATTAGAAGGAGAAGAGAGACAACACTGACACTGACAGAGGGATAGAAGGAGAAGAAGACAACACTGACACTGACAGAGGGATAGAAGGAGAAGAGACAAACACTGACACTGACAGAGGGATAGAAGGAGAAGGAAACAACACTGACACTGACAGAGGATAGAAGGAGAAGAAGAGACAACACTGACACTGACAGAGGGATAGAGAAGGAGAAGAGAGACAACACTGACACTGACAGAGGGATAGAAGGAGAAGGAGACAGCAGACAACACTGACACTGACAGAGGGATAGAAGGAGAAGAGGACAACACTGACACTGACAGGAGGGATAGAAGGAGAAGAGAACAACACTGACACTGACAGAGGGATAGAAGGAGAAGAGAACAACACTGACACTGACAGAGGATAGAAGGAGAAGAGGAACAACACTGACACTGACAGAGGATAGAAGGAAGAAGAGAAACACTGACACTGACAGAGGGATAGAAGGAGAAGAGACAACACTGACACTGACAGGGATAGAGGAGATAGAGAGGAGAAGAGAGACAACACTGACACTGACAGAGGATTAGAAGGAGAAGAGACAACACTGACACTGACAGAGGATAGAAGGAGAAAGAGACAACACTGACACTGACAGAGGGATAGAAGGAGAAGAAGACAACACTGACACTGACAGAGGGATAGAAGGAAGAAGAGACAACACTGACCACTGACAGAGGGATAGAAGGAGAAGAAGACAAACACTGACACTGGACAGAGGGGATAGAAGGAGAAGAGAGAAACACTGACACTGACAGAGGGAATGAAGGAGAAGAGACAACACTGACACTGACAGAGGGATAGAATAGAAGGAGAAGAGAGACAACACTGACACTGACAGAGGGATAGAAGGAGAAGAGAGACAACACTGACACAGACAGAGGGATAGAAGGAGAAGAGACAACACTGACACTGACAGAGGGATAGAAGGAGAAGAGACAACACTGACACTGACAGAGCGATAGAAGGAGAAGAGACAACACTGACACTGACAGAGGGATAGAAGGAGAAGAGGATGAAAAGAGACAACACTGACACTGACAGAGCGATAGAAGGAGAAGAGACAACACTGACACTGACAGAGGGATAGAAGGAGAAGAGGATGAAGACAGACAACACTGACACTGGATAGTGACTGACTGGTTGAGGGAGGAAGAGGAAAAGAGAAAGGGAAGAAGAGGTGGTAAACAGAGGAGAGGATCTAATTCCACCGGCAGAGGCATGCATGTATAGCTCCTCAGTCCCTGGTCCCTGGTCCCTGGTCTCTGGTCCCTGGTCCCTGGTCTCTGGTCTCTGGTCTCTGGTCTCTGGTCTCTGCTCTCTGCTCTCTGCTCTCTGCTCTCTGCTCTCTGCTCTCTGCTCTCTGCTCTCTGCATGCACTGCCCTGGCTTGTTCTTAGAGGTAGCTACCTTGCTTGATGTTGTTCCTGGACATTCTGTGTTGCTTGGTGGTAGTCTTGAAGCTGGAGGATGTACAGTGACACAGCTATTTAAAGGGACCAGGAGTATTAAGGAAAGGGTCTCTCTCTCTGTCATCATGTGATGACCACAATCATTTAGGAGGGGAGGAGAGAGAGACAGAGGTTTGCGTGAGTTTTCATTCGCCGTCAATTTTCTCTTTCTTTTTTTCCCCCATCAGATCATGATGGAAGTCGGCTTTACAGCCCAAAGCGTCCGTGGTAAAACAGGACAGATACAGGGGATACATTCAGCTCACCCCCCAGCCCCTTCAACAGTTTCACTGTCATTCACTAGGCTAGTTTAGTGCATAGGCTATGCTCAGAAGAAAATGTTTCTAGATAGAACCTTAAAGGGTTCCACCGCTGTCCGCCATAGAGAAATCGCTTTGAAGAACCCCTTGTCTCTGGTCCAGTAGAAACCCTTTTGGGTTCCATGTAGAAAACCTTTCTACACGAAGGGTTCTACATGGACCAAAGGTTCTACTGGAACAAGATGTTGCTCCTTATGGACAGCCCAAAGAACCTTTTGAACCTTTTTCTAAAGAGCTGTACAGTATATGGTCCTGCATTTTCACACCGACCAGCTCCAATGTTTCTAAGAGTGTACAGTAGTTGGTCCTCCATTCACTCTGACCAGCTCCATGTTTCTAAGAGTGTACAGTTGTATGGTCCTGCCATTCACTCTGACCAGCTCCCAGTTTCTAAGAGTGTACAGTAGTATGGTCCTGCCATTCCACACTGACCAGCTCCCATGTTTCTAAGAGTGTACAGTAGTATGGTCTGCCATTCACACTGACCAGCTCCCATGTTTCTAAGAGTGTACAGTTGTATGGTCCTGCCATTCACAACCGACCAGCTCCCATGTTTCTAAGAGTGTACAGTAGTATGGTCCTGCATTCACTCTGGACCAGCTCCCATGTTTCTAAGAGTGTACAGTATATGGTCCTGCCATTCACACTGACCAGCTCCTTGTTTCTAAGAGTGTACTAGTAGTATGGTCTGCCATTCACACTGACCGCTCCCATGTTTTCTAAGGTGTACATAGTAATGGTCCTGCCATTCACTCTGGACCAGCTCCCATGTTTCTAAGAGTGTACAGTAGTTATGGTCCTGCCATTCACTCTGACCAGCTCCCATGTTCTAAGAGTGTACAGTAGTATGGTCTGCCATTCACTCTGACCAGCTCCCATGTTTTCTTTTTTAAGATGTGTACAGTAGTATGGTCCTGCCATTCACACACGACCAGCTCCCATTGTTTCTAAGAGTGTACAGTAGTATGGTCCTGCCATTCACTCTGACCAGCTCCCATGTTTCTAAAGAGTGTACAGTAGTTATGGTCTGCCATTCACACCGACCAGCCTCCATGTTTCTAAGATGTTACACGTAGTATGGTCCTGCCATTCACTCTGACCAGCTCCCATGTTTCTAAGAGTGTACCAGTAGTATGGTCCTGCCATTCACTCTGACCAGCTCCCATGTTTCTTAAGAGTGTACAGTAGTTATTTTTCCTGCATTCACACCGACCAGCTCCCATGTTTCTAAGAGGTGTACAGTAGTATGGTCCTGCCATTCACTCGACCAACTCGCCATGTTTCTAAGAGTGTACAGTAGTATGGTCCTGCATTCACTCTGACCAGCTCCCATGTTTTAGAGGACGTGTATGGTTCTGCCTTCACTCTGACCAGCTCATTTCTAAGAGTGTACAGTAGTATGGTCCTGCCATTCACACACGACAGCTCCCTGTTTCTAAGAGTGTACAGTAGTATGGTCCTGCCATTCACTCTGACCACTCCCATGTTTCTAAGAGTGTACAGTAGTTATGGTCCTGCCATTCACTCACCACCAGCTCCCATGTTTCTAAGAGTGTACAGTTAGTATGGTCCTGCCATTCACTACGACCAGCTCCCATGTTTCTAAGAGTGTACAGTAGTATGGTCCTGGCCATTCACCTGACCAGCTCCCATGTTTCTCAAATGTGAGGACTTCATCACTTGTAACTCATTCACGGGGCGTGTGGCTGCAGGTTCTCACTCTCCCTTGTATTGATAAATGAATGTCACTAATAAGTAAGAACTCCCCTCAAGCTGGTAGTCTATGTCTTAATTGAAACCAAAACCTTGCAGACCACCGGCCCTCCGTGAATGATTTTGACATCCCTTGATTTAAATGATCAATGACTGATCAGTAAGTGAGGCAAACCTTGTTGTTGATTGTTTTCAATATTATCTCTGTCCTAGTTCTGTAGTGTTTCTGCAGTGTTCTGTAGTGTTCTGTAGTGTGTGACAGTGTTCTGCTAGTGTCTGAGTTTCTGTCAGTGTTCGTGTGTTATGGAGTGTTCTGTAGTTTCTGAGTGTTCTGTAGTGTTCTGCAGGTTCTGTAGTTCTGCGTGTTCTGTAGTGTGCTGCAGTGTTTCTGTTAAGTTGTCTTGCAGTTGTTCTGTAGTGTTCTGTTAGTGTTCTTGCAGTGTTCTGTAGTGTTCTGTTAGTGTTCTGTAGTGTTCTGTAGTGTTGCTGCAGTGTTCTTGTAGTGTTTCTGCAGTGTTCTGTAGTGTTCTGTAGTGTTCTGTAGTGTTCTGTAGTGTTCTGTAGTGTGCTGCAGTGTTCTGTAGTGTGCTGCAGATGTTCTGTAGTGTTCTGCAGTGTTCTGTAGTTGTTCTGTCGTGTGTCTGTGAGTGTTCTGAGTGTGTGTGTTCTGTAGTGTGCTGCAGTGTTCTGTAGTTCATGTGCTGTATGTTTCTGTAGTGTTCTTGCAGTGTTCTGTAGTGTTCTGTAGTGTTTGTTGCAGTTTCTGTAGTTGTTCTGTAGTGTTCTGTAGTGTTTTGTTGCTTGCAGTTTGTTCTGTAGTAGTGTTCTGCAGTGTTCTGTAGTGTTCTGTAGTGTTCTGTAGTGTTTTCTGTAGTGTGCTGGCAGTGTTCTGGTATGTTCTGTAGTGTTTTCTGTGAGTGTTCTGTAGTTGTTTCTGAGTGTTCTTGAGTGTTCTGTATGTTCTGGAGTTTCTGTAGTGTGCTGCAGTGTTCTGTAGTGTTCTGCAGTGTTCTTAGTGTTCTGTAGTGTTTCTGGCAGTGTTCTTGTAGTTGTTCTGTAGTGTTCTGTAGTGTTTCTGTAGTTGTGCTGCAGTGTTCTGTTAGTGTTCTGCAGTGTTCTGTTAGTGTTCTGTAGTGTTCTGTAGTGTTCTTGTAGTGGTGCTGCAGTGTTCTGTAGTGTTCTGTGGTTCTGCAGTGTTCTGTAAGTTTCTGTAGTTGTTTCTTAGTGTTCTGTAGTGTTGGCTGCAGTGTTCTTATTCTGTAGTGTTTGCAGTGTTCTGTAGTGTTCTGTAGTGTTGTGACAGTGTTTCTGTAGTGTTCTGTAGTAGTGTTCTGTAGTGTGCTGTAGTGTTTCTGTAGTTGTGCTGTAGTGTTCTGTAGTGTGCTGTAGTGTTCGTAGTGTTCTGTAGGGTGTCTGTAGTGTTCTGTTTTAGTGTGATGTGACAGTGTTCTGTAGTGTTCTGTAGTGTTTCTGTAGTGTGCTGAGTAGTTTTGCTGTAGTGTTCTTAGTTGTTCTGTAGTTCTGTAGTGTGCTGTAGTGTTCTGTAGTGTTGGTAGTGTGCTTGTAGTGTTCTGTAGTGTGCTTGTAGTAGTTCTGTAGTGTTTCTGTAGTGTCTTTGTAGTGTTCTGTAGTGTTGTCTGCAGTGTTCTGTAGTTCTGTAGTGTGCTGTAGTGTTCTGTAGTGTGATGCAGTGTTTCTGTAGTGTGCTGACGTGTTCTTGTAGTTGTTCTGTAGTGTGCTGCAGTGTTCTGTAGTGTTTCTGTAGTGTGCTGCAGTGTTCTGTAGTGTTCTGTAGTGTTGCTTGTAGTGTTTCTGTTAGTGTGCTGTGGTGTTCTGTAGTGTGCTGGTTGTAGTGTTCTGTAGTGTTCTGTAGTGTTCTGCAGTGTTCTGTAGTGTTATGTAGGTTCTTCTGTAGTGTTCGGTAGTGTGCTGTAGTGTTCTGTAGTGTGTGCAGTGTTCTGTAGTGTGCTGTAGTGTTCTGTAGTTGCTTGCAGTGTTCTGTAGCTGTTCTGTTAGTGTTCTGTAGTGTGCTGCAGTGTTCTGTAGTGTTGTGACAGTTTTGTTAGTGTTGTGTTGACAGTGTTCTGTAGTGTTTCTGTAGTTGTTGCTGCAGTGTTCTGTAGTGTTGTGTCAGTTGTTCTGTAGTGTGCTGCAGTGTTCTGTAGTGTGCTGTAGTGTTCTCTGTAGTGTGTGACAGTGTTTCTGTAGTGTTCTGTTAGTGTTCTGTAGTGTTTTGTAGTGTTTCTGTAGTTGTTGCAGTGTTCTGTAGTGTTCTGTAGTGTGCTGTAGTGTGCTTTGCTGTAGTGTTTGTAGTGTTGCTGTAGTTGTTCTGTAGTGTGCTGCAGGTGTCTGTAGTTTGCTGTAGTGTGTTTCTGTAGTTGTGCTGTAGTGTTCTGTAGTGTGTGCAGTGTTCTGTAGTGTGCTTGCAGTGTCTTGTGTGCTGAGTTGCTGTAGTGTCTGTAGTGTCTGTAGTTGTGCAGTTTCTGTAGTGTGCTGCAGTGTTCTGTAGTGTGTTGCAGTGTTTGTAGTGTGTGTATTGTTCTGTAGTGTTTTGTAGTGTGTGACAGTGTTCTGTAGTGTGCTGCAGTGTTCTGTAGTGTTTCTGTAGTGTGCTGCAGTGTTCTGTAAGTGTGTTGAGTGTTCTGTAGTGTGCTCTAGTGTTCTGTAGTGTGCTGCAGTTTTTGTGTAGTTTGTGCAGTGTTCTGTAGTTGTTCTGTAGTGTGCTGCAGTGTTCTGTAGTGTGTGACAGTCGTTCTGTAGTGTGCTGCAGTATTCTGTAGTTGTGCTGTAGGTTCTGTAGTTGTGTCAGTGTTCTGTAGTGTTCTGTATGTGTGACAGTGTTTTAGTGTTCTGTAGTGTGAGCAGTGTTCTGTAGTGGTTGTGACAGTGTTCTGTAGGTGTTCTGTAGTGTGTGACAGTGTTCTTAGTGTGTGACAGTGTTCTGTAGTGGTTGACAGTGTTCTGTAGGTGTTGACAGTGTTCTGAGTGTTTCTGTTGTGTGTGTCAGTGTCTGTTAGTGTCTGCGGGTTCTGTAGTGTTCTGGGTGTGTGACAGGTTCTGTGTAGTGTTCTGCAGTGTCTGTAGTGTTTCTGGTAGTGTTCTGTAGTGCTGTTTTGACAGTGTTCTGTAGTTGTTTGTAGTGTTCTGTGCAGTTTGTTCTGTAGGTGTGACAGTGTTCTGTAGTGTGTGACAGTTGTTGTCTGTAGTTGTTCTGTTAGTGTTTGTTGACAGTGTTCTGGTTAGTGTTCTGTAAGTGTTCTGAGTGTTCTGTAGTGTGTTGATTGAAAGTGTTCTGTAGTTGTTCTGTAGGTGTGTGAAAGTTTCTGTAGTTTTGCAGTGTTCTTGTAGTGTTGAGTGTTCTGTAGTGTCTGCAGTGTTTGTGTGTGAAAGTGTTCTGTAGTGTTCTGCAGTGTTTCTGTATGTGTGACAGTTAGGTGAGCTGTTGGTGGACTGAAATAACGCGGTTATGATCTTTAAAAAGGGCAATCTGTAGGTCAAAGAATAAAAAAGCCTCACCCTGCATCCCTTTTGTGTAAACAGGCTTAGGGATGGGCTGGATAAATGTAACCACTCTCAAATTCATAGACAGGTCTACAGTTACATTGTTTACAAACAAATTAGTAAAACACGAGCCATTTTCTAAGTAATATTCTACTATACCCAATTGGTTTAGCTAAAATCATTAATTTAAAAGTAGAAAATTGATGTAGCAATCATTGATTGTGACTTTTAAGGATACTGACATGATTATATCTATTGGTTGGTTTTTACATGTACTTGATGATTACATTTACACTGAGTGGACAAAACATTAAGAACACCTACTCTTACCATGACAGACTGACCAGGTGAATCCASGTGAAAACTATGARCCCTTATTGATGTCACRTGTTAAATTCACTTCAATCAYTGTAGATGAGACAGRTGAGACAGTTGAGACATGGGTTGTGTATGTGTGCCYTTCAGAGGCTGAATGGGCAAGACAAAATATTGAAGTGCCTTTTAACGAAGTATGGTAGTWGGTGCCAGCTGCACCGGTTTGGGTCAAGAACTGCAATGCTGCTGGGTTTTTCACGGTCAAAAGTTCCCTATGTGTATTATGAACGGTCCACCACACAAAGGACATCCAGCCAACTTGACACAACTGTGGGAAGCATTGGAGTCAACATGGGCCAGCCTCCCTGTGGAACGCATTCGACACCTTGTAGAGTCCGTTCCCCGACGAATTGAGGCTGTTCTGCAACTCAACATGAGGAAGGTGTTTCTAATGTTTGATATACTCAGTGTACACTTACCCTGTAGTCATTTAGCAGACGCTCCTATCCAGAGACACTTACAGTTAGTTCATCAATCTTAATATAGCTTGGTGGGATAAGCACATATCTCAGTCATAGTTAGTCAATTTTTCCTCAATAAAGAAGCTATCAGCAAAGTCAGAGCTTTTAGAAAAATAAAACATTTAAAGGCATAATCAAATCAAATCAAATGCTATTTCTGTCACAACTTCCGCCGAAGTCGGTCCCTCTCCTTGTTCGTGCGACGTTTGGTGGTCGACGTCACCGGCCTTCTAGCCATCGCCGATCCACTTTTKATTTTCCATTTGTTTTGTCTTTGTCTTACACACCTGGTTTCAATCCCCCAATTACTTGTTCATTATTTAACCCTCTGTTCCCCCATGTTTGTTTTTGAGTAATTGTTTGTATMTAAGACGGTCCGTTATGTGGGCTCGCTTTATTGTATTATTTTTTGTCTATTTTTGAGTAAATTACGTTTATTTACTCACATCTGCTGTCCTGCGCCTGACTCCTCTACACCAGCTACACACAGACCACATTACAATTRCACATGCGCCGAATACAACATGTGTAGACTTTACAGTGGGCAAGACAATACAGGTTACTTACAAGGCCTTAACCAACAATACTTTAAGAAGTTAAGAAAAAAAGTGTTAAGTGAAAAGTAGATTACAGATTATAGAGAAAATAGAAAATTAAAGTAACAAATAATTAAAAAGCAGCAGTAAAATAACAATAGCGACGCTATATACAGGGGGTACCGGTACACAGTCAATGTGCGGGGGCACTGGTTAGTCAAGGTATTTGAGGTAATATGTACATGTTGGTAGAGTTAAAGTGACTATGCATTGATTATAAACAGAGAGTAGCAGCAGCTTAAAAGAGGGGTCTGGGTAGCCCTTTGATTAACTGTTCAGGAGTCTTATAGGCTTGGGGGTAGAAGCTGTTAAAAAGCCTTTTGGACCTCGACTTGGCACTCCGGGACCGCTTGCCGTGCGGTAGCAGAGAGAACAGTCTATGACTAGGGTGGCTGGAGTCTTTGACAATTTTTTGGGCCTTCCTCTGACACCGCCTGGTTTAGAGGTCCTGGATGTCAGGAAGCTTGACCCCAGTGATGTACTGGGCCGTACGCACTACCCTCTGTAATGCCTTGCAGTCGGAGGCCGAGCAGTAGCCATACCAGGCAGTGATGCAACCGGTCAGGATGCTCTTGATGGTGCAGCTGTAGAACCTTTTGAGGATCTGAGGACCCATGCCAAATCTTTTCAGTCTCCTGAGGAGGAATAGGCTTTGTCGTGCCCTCTTCACAACTGTCTTGGTGTGCTTGGACCATGTTAGTTTGTTGGTGATGTGGACACCAAGGAACTTGAAGCTATCAACCTGTTCCACTACAGCCCCGTCGATGAGAATGGGGGCGGACTCGGTCCTCCTTTTCCTGTAGTCCACAATCATCTCCTTTGCCTTGATCACGTTGAGCGAGAGGTTGTTATCCTGGCACCACATGGCCAGGTCTCTGACCTCCTCCATATAGGCTGTCTCATCGTTGTCGGTGATCAGGCCTACCACTGTTGTGTCATCGGCAAACTTGATGATTGTGTTGGAGTCGTGCTTCCCATACAGTCTTGAGTGAACAGGGAGTACAGGAAGGGACTGAGCACGCACCCCTGAGGGGTCCCCGTGTTGAAGATCAGCTTGGCAGATGTGTTGTTCCCTACCCTTACCACTTGGGGGTGGCCCGTCAGGAAGTCCAGGATCCAGTTGCAGAGGGAGGTGTTTAGTCCCACGGTCCTTAGCTTAGTGATGAGCTATGAGGGTACTATGGTGTTTAACGCTGAGCTGGAGTCAATGAATAGCATTCTCACATAAGTGTTCCTTTTGTCCAGGTTGGAAAGGGCAGTGTTGAGTGCAATAGAGATTGCATAATCTGTGGGTCTGTAAGGGCAGTATGCAAATTGGAGTGGGTCTAGAGTTTCTGGGATATTGGTGTTGATGTGAGCCATGACCAGCCTTTGAAAGCACTTTATGGCTACAGATGTGAGTGCTACGGGTTGGTAGTCATTTAGGCAGGTTACCTTAGTGTTCTTGGGCACAGGGACTAGGGTGGTCTGTTTGACTATGGTGGTCTGCTCAGTCAGGGACAGGTTGAAAATGTCAGTGAAGACTTTTGTTAGTTGGTCAGCTCATGCTCGGTGTACACGTCCTGGTAATCTATCTGGCCCTGCGGACTTGTGAATGTTGACCTGTTTAAAGGTCTTACTCACATCGGCTACGGAGAGCGTAATCACACAGTCATTCCGAACAGCTGGTGCTCTCATGCATGTTTCAGTWTTACTTGCCTCGAAGCAAGCATAGAAGTAATTTWGCTCGTCTGGTAGGTTCGTGTCACTGGGCAGCTTGTGGCTGTGCTTCCCTTATTWTACGTGATTGCCATAACACCTTGTCTGGAAGCCTTGTTTAGACATATGACTAATTTGCTGTTACTACAGGTGGAAAGTGTACTTGTATAAGAAAACGTGTAACATCCAACATGCAACCAAAATGACAACCAACAAACATGGAACTATGCAAGCAGTGTGACAGAAGCATGACCAGTCATGACCGGGAGGCAGCATTGGCTACATGTCAGCAGTAGTCAGACAGTCAGCATGACCAGTCATGACCGGGAGGCAGCTTGGCTACATGTCAGCAGTAGTCAGACAGTCAGCATGACCAGACATGACCGGGAGGCAGCATTGGCTACATGTCAGCAATAGTCAGACAGTCAGCATGACCAGACATGACCGAGAGCAGCATTGGCTACATGTCAGCAGTAGTCAGACAGTCATGGGTGAGAATGTCAAGTGAAATGCTCGCTAGCTCCAGGAAAAGGGCTGTAAGGTTAACTCAGATCTGTGACTACTGCCTTATGACATCAACCACCAGCGTCATTGGAGCCCTGCAGTGCGTGCCTCTGACAATGATCGTTAAATGCTTCTGTGTATGGTGTGTGCGTGGTGTCTGCAGTGTTGTTGTGTGTGTTGTATTTGGTTTTGGTGCATGGTGTATACATATATCGTGTGTGTAGGGCGGTGTATACAGTATATTCATGTGTGGAGGGGGTGTATATCTTGTGTGTAGGGGGTGTATACAGTAAATCTGTGTGTAGGAGGGTGTATACAGTATATCTGTGTGTAGGGGATGTTATCTTGTGTGTAGGGGGGGTGTATACAGTATATTCTGTGTGTAGGGGGGTGTATACAGTATATCTTGTGTAGGGGATGTATATCTGTGTGTAGTGGCGGTGTGATATACAGTATATAGTGTTGTTAGGGGGTGGTATACATATATCTGTGTGTAGGGCGGTGTATACAGTATATTTCTGTGTGTAGGGGATTGTATATCTGTGTGTAGGGTGGTGTATACAGTATGATCTTGTGTTGAGGGGGGTGTAAATACAGTATATCTCTGTGTGTAGGGGGGGACGGAGGTATTTCTGTGTTGGGGTGTATACATATATATTGTGTGTAGGGGGGTGTATATCATGTGTTAGTGTGGGTTTGATTGACAGTAAGATAAATCGTGGAAGGGGGGTGTTATACAAGATTGCTGTGTGTAGAGGCGGGATACGTAAATATGCTGCTTTAGATGGTAGGGCTGTATACAGTATATATTGTGTGTAGGGGGTGTTGGTGTATACAGTATGGATCTGTGTTGTCGAAGGTGCGGTGTATACCAGTATATTCTGTGATGGTAGGGGAGCGGTGGTATACCAGTATATCTGTGTGTTATAGGGGAGTGATATCCAGTATATGAAATGGTGTATGAGGGGTGGTATTACAGTCATATCTGTGTGTAGGGGGGTGTATACAGTATATCTGTGTGTAGGGGGTGTATACAGTATATCTGTGTGTAGGGGGGTGTATACAGTATACTGTGTGTAGGGGGGCTGTATACTATATCTGTGTGTAGGGGGTGTATTACAGTAATATCTGTGTGTAGGGTTGGATGTTACATATATCATATAAGTGATGTAGGCGGGTGTATCGAGTATATATGTGTGTAGGGGTGATACATGCTATATCTGTGTGTAGGGGGACTGTATACAGTTATATCTGTTTGTAAGGGGTGTGAAAGTATATTGTGTGTAGCGGGGTGTATAACATATATCTGTGTTGAGGAGGGCTATATACAGTATATCTTGTAGTGGTGTACGTATTCTGTTGTGTAGGGGTGAGTGAGTGTGATTGGCAGTATAGTATCTGTGTGCTAGGGGCGGGTTGATGCAATATATCTGTGTTAGGGGAGGTATACAGTACTATCTGTTTGAGCTGGAGGTGTATAGTGTGTGGAGTGCGTTAATAACAATATAATCTGTTGTGGGGAGTGGTAATATCGGTAGGGGTGTATACAAGTATATCATAGTGTGATAGGTTCTATCGGGTGCGGTCCGTATAGCAGTATAATTGTTGTAGGGGAGGGTATAAATACAACTTTATTTCTTTCGTCCGTGTAGGGGTTCTGCGGGTGTCTTGCTATATTCATGTGTGAATTGAAGGACGTGTGTATTACGTAATCTTTGAGTCTATACAGTATATCGTTGATGTGACCCGGGCAAAACGGCTGTAATAATCTGTGTTAGGGGAACTGGTGTACTATCTTGTGTGTAGGTGGGATGGCTATATCTGTGTAGAAAGTAGGGGGATGTATACAGTATATCTGTTTGTAGGGTGTAATATAGTGGTGTAGGGGTAGTTGATAAAAACATATATCTGTGTTGGAGGGGTATGATACAGTATATCTGTGTGTAGGGGGTTGTTATACATATATCTCTTGTGTTTGTTAGGGCGGTGTTGAATACAAATATATCTGTGTGTAGGTGAGGCGATCGGGGTGTTAATATACGAGTATTCGTGTGTGGTCAAGTCGACAGTGTATAGCAAATATATCTGTCAGTTGTAGGAGTGTAGAAGTGTAGTGATTAAGGTGGTATACTAACTTGGATGTGTATTGAAAGTGGGGTTTAGTTACAAATTAATAGCTGTGTGTAGGGGGGTGTATACAGTATATTCTGTGTGTAGGGGCGTGTTATATCAGTATATCGGTGTGTGTAGGGGGGTTGTAGGGTAATCAGTATATCTGTGGTGTAGGGGGTATATACAGTATATCTTGTGTGTAGGGGGTTGTGTAGACCAATATAATCTGTGTGTAGGGGGTATAAATATGTGGTTTGGGGGTGTATATGTCTGTGTGTAGGGTGGTGTATATATCTGTGAGTAGGAGGGTGTATATGTCTGTGTGTAGGGGTGGTGTATATATCTGTGAGTAGGAGGGTGTATATGTCTGTGTGTAGGGGTGGTGTATATACAGTGGGGCAAAAAAGTATTTAGTCAGCCACCAATTTAGTCAGCCACCAATTGTGCAAGTTCTCCCACTTAAAAAGATGAGAGAGGCCTATAATTTTCATCATAGGTACACTTCAACTATGACAGACAAAATGATAATTTTTTTCTCCAGAAAATCACATTGTAGGATTTTTAATGAATTTATTTGCAAATTATGGTGGAAAATATGTATTTTCAGTATCTGTACTGGCATTTAGCTATTCAATTCTGACCTTAATTAAACCAGACTATTTAGTAAAATACAGTATGTTTCTCATATCATGTCCATGTTCCCTTGTTGTCCAGTTTTTCCTGAGTATTTTGTCTCAGATCTCATCAAAACGCAATTGATTGTTGACTGACATTTGGTGACAGTTGAGCCTTGGTAACCATGGAGATTAGCCAGCATTATGGTTCTGATTGGATCATGATCTTTCTGATAGTCATGTTAGTCTGCAGGTGTAGAGATCCCCGCTGCTACACGTGATAGTGGCACATGCATCACAGTGACATCACTGCATCATCACACATCACATCACATCACTTCTTACATCCACGGGGGAGACAACGTGTCAGAATACAAATATTACACTATTATGTAATTAAGACAGCAAAGGTCATCTCACCCTCTCTCTCTCTCTCTCTCTCTCTCTCTCTCTCTCTCTCTCTCTCTCTCTTTCTCACTCTGTGTCTCTCTCTCTCTATCTCTCTGTCTCTCTCTGTCTCTCTCTCTCAATTCAATTCAATTGCAATTCAATTTGCTTAATTGGCATGACGTAACAATGTACATATTGCCAAAGCTTACTTTGGATATTTACAATATTAAGAAAATAAGAATCAAAATTGTCAACTGGACAACAGTAACAACAATAACCAAGGGTCAAAATAACCATACATTGAACAATAACAATAAACATACAGTAGAGGACATGTGCAGGTTGATTGGTCTGTCAGACACTGTCCCTCATCTTATGGCAGGCAGCAATGTAGTGTGCTGCCAACCCACAGCTCTCTGTGTCCTCCCCCAACCGGACGGGTAGCCTATTCTCATCAGAGAGGTCTTTGAAAACTTGAATAAGGGTTTCAAATTTGGGGAAATGACACTCTCTAATTTTATATTGTTGACATTTTGTCAGGAAATGCAGCTCCGTCTCAGGTTCTGCTGTGGTGCAGTGGTTGCACAGCCTTTCCTCTACATGGAGCCAGGTTTTCCTGTGTCTACCCTTCTCAATGGCAAGGTTGTGCTCACTGAGCCTGTACTTTCTCAAGGTTTTTCTAAGGTTTTGATCAGTAACCATGGTCAAATAGTTAGCCACGGTGTACTGTCGATTTAGGGCCAGAGAGCACTGCATTTTGCTTTGTGCTTGTGCTTGGGTTTCCCAATAAGCAATGTAGTTTTGTTTTGATTGTGTTGTAATTAATTGTATTCTGATTGATTGGATGTTCTGGTCCTGAGGCTTCAGTGTGTTAGTGTATCTCTCTCTGTCTCTATCTCTGTTTATCTCTGTCTGTCTGTCTCTCTCCCTCTCTGTCTGTCTATCTCTGTCTGTCTCTCTCCCCCTCTCTGTCTGTCTATCTCTGTCTGTCTATCTCTTTCTGTCTCTCCCTCTCTGTCTCTCTGTCTCCCTGTCTGTCTCCCTGTCTGTCTCCCTGTCTCCCTCCCTGTCTGTCTCCCTGTCTCCCTCCCTGTCTGTCTGTCTCCCTGTCTCCCTCCCTGTCTGTCTGTCTGTCTCCCTGTCTCCCTGTCTGTCTGTCTTCCTGTCTGTCTCTGTCTCTGTCTCTCTCTGTCTATATCTCCTTCTCCCCCTCTCTTTTCCTCCTTATTAAAATCATATCCCTCCCTGTTTATTTTGCAGCACATGAATTCAGCGCGTGAATTCCCCAATGTGGAGGAGCTTAACTGGTTACATTGGATTTGATGTTGAACGCACGTTTGCACACAATTGGATCATATGCCAATTACAGCCACTCACAAACACGCTAGATCCCTCACACACAGGCACACACACAGATATTACTCGTCAAATAATTTCACGTCACTTTGAATTTGTTTATTGTTCGCTTTATGAAATGTCAAAAGAAGCTTTTCAACCCAAAACAAATTCCCAAATATTCCCCCAAATTAATAATTATTATCCTTTTGACGGCACACACACACACACACACACACCACACACAACACACACACACACACACACACCACACACACACACACACACACACCACACACACCACACACACACACACACACACACACACACACACACACACACACACACACACACACACACACGTGCCAGAGGGATGCAGACGGCTGCATTCATTATGAGATTTCTCCTTCGTTAAAGAAAGATAAATATCTGCCTCTGGCTTTTATGTTTCTTCCTCTTCAGTGGTTTGGTTTGGGAGGAGGAGGGGTCATGGCAATGAGCTGGGTGAGGACGGGTTATGGTAATAGTTGGATGGAGAAGGGGTATGACATTTGGTCTAGGTGGAGGGATGGGTTTTGATAATGGACTGTGGGGGGGTATGATAATGGTTGGGTGGAGAGGAGTATGATAATGTCTGGGTGGTGGAGGGGGTATGATAATGTCTGGGGGGTGGAGGGGTATGATAATGTCTAGTGGAGGAGGGGTATGATAATGGATTGAGTGGGAGGAGGGTATGATAATGGTCTGGGTGGAGGAGGGGGTATGATCATGGTCTGGGTGGAGGATGGGTTTTGATAATGGACTGTGGGGAGGGGGTATGATAATAGTCTTGGTGGAGGAGGGGGTATGATAATGTCTGAGGGGTGAGGGGGTATGATCATGGCTAGGTGGAGGAGGGGGTATGATAATGTCTGAGTGGAGGAGGGGGTATGATAATGTTCCTGGTGGAGGCGGGGGTATGATAATGGTTGGGTGGAGGAGGGGATATGATAATGGCCTGGGTGGAGGAGGGGGTATGATAATGGTTGGGGAGGAGGGGTTTATGAATGTCTAGGTGGAGGAGGGTTGATAATGGTTGGGTGGAGGAGGGGATATGATAATGGGCTGGATGAGGATGGGGTATGATAATGTTTGGGGGAGGAGGGGTTATGATAATGTCTAGTGGAGGAGGGGGTATGATAATGGTTGGGTGGAGGAGGGGATATGATAATGGGCTGGATGGAGGATGGGGTATGATAATGGTCGGTGGAGGGGGGGATATGTTACTGGTTCTGGGTGGAAGGAGGGGGTATGATAATGGATTGGGTGGAGGAGGGGTATGATAATGGATTGGGTGGAGGAGGGGGTATGATAATGGCCGGGGTGGAGGAGGGGGTATGATAATGGTTGGTGAGAGGGGGTATGGATAATGGTGGGTGGAGGAGGGGTATGATAATGGCCAGTCTCCTCTGCTACGTAGCCCCCCTTTGTCACTAACTATCCAACATATAAATGTACAAAAGTAGGTGAAATATTTGAGGAATCCCAAATGTTTAGTCTGGACCAGAGATGGGAACTCTGGCAAATGCCAGATGGGCTGGTCCATCTTTTGCCCAGTAGACCTGTCTAAATAGTTTTTGTGCAAGAAGGATCATTATTTGCCTAATAATGAGGGCCTCAAGAGAACACGGACCAGTGTGGGTCCTTGAGGAAAAAAACAAGCGCAGGTATGTTAGAAATGCTTCGCAGATATCTGGTCCCAGTCCGCCCCTGCTCTTGACCGATTACCTATTATTGGGTCATGGGCGAGGACGTGAGACCAGACATTTTTGTCATGTCTAGAATAATGTGTTTTGCTATATTATAGGGCACAGCACAAATACCAAAAGTCTAAACCAGGTCACAGCATAAATCATTTGATAACCTATGCCTTAGGGTGCAGGGGACTTTCAGCACGATTTGAGAGTTTTTTTGTGTGCATTATAGCCGAGACCTGAAAAGTGGTTGGCTCCCCCGATATAATGCGTTTTTGCTCAACTGGCTAACAGTCTTGTGATGTGCAGGAGACCCAAGGTTAGAACTTTGGTTTTTCAGGACAGAACGAGAACAAACTGACAACATAAAAACATAAAAGAAAAAACGAGTGTTGGAATATGTCACAAACTAAACGTACCTGTACTCAGTACATCTAATGAGTCCATTTAGTCTGGCATTTAGCTGTGATACTAGCAGACCCTTTAAACAGAGACAATGACCTGTTATTGACCTGTAATTTCTGTTGCCTCCTTTCGTCTCAAGSAAGGGCCACCCTGGTGTCACGGCAATGTAGTCATGGCTCTGGTATCTGATTGGTACGTGATCCATGTGGCACGATGAGCTCAACTCCRTCGTTCRCGCTGTAGGTCAGATGAGGCACGAGGCACGACYCATGGTTCGCCTCCTGYATTTTACATTGTGGCATTTGTAATCTACGGRAGTCTTTCTTAATCCTGGTCCCTGGGGACCCWAAAGGTTGCACATTTTGGTTTTGGCCCTAGCACTACACAGCTGAWTCAAATMATCAACTCATCGTCAAGCTTTGATCARRTGAARCAGCTGTGTAGTGCTGAGGCAAGAACAAAACTGTGCACCTCTTTGTGTCCCCAGGACCAGGACGAAGAGACTGATCTACASTAAGGTAACCTCTGGACAGTTTTTGTTGCAGGTCACTTGAGGTTATCTACAGWATGAGGTGGTTTCAGCCCCAGGATTAGGGGGGAGGGGGTGTCATCTGAGTTCAGTAAACTGTACAGTAAGCTGGTTAGTGTCCCGTTTGTTGGAGCCAACAAGAGTCACGCAAGGAAACTACTGGATTAGGGAATGAATGTCATGTCACAAGGCTCGTCTGAGTTTTGGGGTCATCGCACTAATGGAAGAAAAACAAGCACATTACAATTGTTTAATATGATTCAGCATTATGAGGTCTCTAAATAGCTTCAATCAGCATTTGGACAGAGCTATCTTGGACACACATTTTGACAAGCACGTGCCGAGTGAAGGGCTTATTTGAACAAATAGATTTTAAAGGCTGAGGTTAACATGACTGGTTGGATTTTACTGTTTGCAAAATATATATTATCCATTTTATTTTCATGAATTGAACCTGTATTTATTTCCCGTTAGTGTCCAGTGCTTGAATTGGGCCAGTAGACGACACACCTTCATTGAGTACAGGCACATCACATTTTCTACTGCTTGACTACCAGCACCTCCTATAGAATATTACGTACGTACATGATGAGTTCAGTTAAGAACACATGACGGCCTGTGGTCAATGCTACGGGGACCAAAAGGCATAGCATCAGGCTATAGAAATATAGGTCAGAAGATAAGCTATAGGCCCTATCTATTTATCACATTAAAAACCAGCCAGAAAATGATGACAGTGTTCTCAGTTAATACCCGATCCCAGCTCATCACTGTGACATCATTTGAAGGAGTTATTATTGGTGCACAGTTTGATGGGTACTTTGTGATAGTTGTATTTTGACTGAACCAGGAAGGTGTTTTAGTCAATCAATCAATCAATCAATCAAATGTATTTATAAAGCCCCTTTTACATCAGCCGATGTCACAAAGTGCTGTATAGAAAGCCAGCCTAAAACCCCAAACAGCAAGCAATGCAGATGTAGAAGCACTGTAGAGTTCATCAGCAGAGGAGGTCGTCATTCTCTCTAATCAGACACTGTTGATTGTTCAGTATATGTGCCCCTGGTCCCCAGGGCCGGATTAAGAAATCGCATTAAGAAAATCATGTTTTTTTATATGGCCATAGACTACTACTCACGTCGTGGCAATAGCCTATCTCTAGATGAGATACATTGAAAAACAGTGCTGCTGTTAGCTTCTAATTGGGYGTTGTTGAGTAAACAGTGTTCTYTGGGTTCTACATACAGACTAGTCTTCTCTTTTTAGCAGTAGCCATTTGCTTTTCAAAATGTACATTTTTCCCACGATTCTATTTTGAAATGTTGCAAAAGGCAAACAGACAGCTACAACCAACCATAGAAATAAAATCCATAGATGGCAGTTCCCATTCAAGTCAGGATCCATTGCTAGTGTACCCATGAGTTTAACAGTCAAATTATCAGGGTTAGAGGTCACAGAACCCTTCTATGGATTATATGTCTACGGCCACAACACAACAAGCTGTAGCCTATATGTGGCATGCATGCTTCCCAAACTGTGGCCTCCCAGACTGTAGGAATACCTGTAACTGCCAAAATATAGGAAGTACTTGAGTAAACTAGGGATACAAAGTATACGGTGCATTTGGAAAGTATTCAGTCCCCTTGACTTTTTCCACATGTTGTTACGTTACAGCCTTATTTTAAAATTGATTAAATAGTTTTCCCCCCACCTCATCATTCTACACACAGTACCCCATAATGACAAAGCAAAAACAGGTTTCTAGAAATGTTTGCAAATGTAAAAAAAAATGTAAAACTGAAATATCACATTTACATACGTTTTCAGAACCTTTACTCAGTACTTTTAGAGCCCCTCAAGCTCTGTCAGGTTGGATGGGGAGCGTCGCTGCACAGCTATTTTCAGGTCTCTCCAGAGATGTTAGATCGGGTTCAAGTCTGGGCTCTGGCTGAGCCACTCAAGGACATTCAGAGACTTGTCCCGAAGCCACTCCTGAATTGTCATAGCTGTGTGCTTAGGGTCGTTGTCCTGTTGGAAGGTGAACCTTCACCCCAGTCTGAGGTCCTGAGCGCTCTGGAGCAGGTTTTCAACAATGATCTCTCTGTACTTTGCTCTGTTCGTCTTTCGCTTGATACTCACTAGTATCCCAGTCCTTGCTAAGGAAAAACATCCCAACAGTATGATGCTGCCACCACCATGCTTCCCGGTAGGGATGGTGCCAGGTTTCCTCCAGACGTGACGTTTTGCATTAAGGCCAAAGAGTTCAATCTTTGTTTCATCAGACCAGAGCAGCTTGTTTATCATGGTCTGAGAGTCTTTAGGTGTCTTTTGGGCCTTTTACTAAGGAATGGCTTCCGTCTGGCCACTCTACCATAAAGGCCTGATTGGTGGAGTGCAGTAGAGATTGTTGTCCTTCTGGAAGGTTCTCCACAGAGGAACTCTGAAGCTCTGTCAGAGTGACCATCTGGTTCTTGGTCACATCCCTGACCAAGGCCCTTCTCCCCCGATTGCTCAGTTTGGCCTGGCGGCCAGCTCTAGGAAGAGTCTTGGTGGTTCCAAACTTCTTCCATTTAAGAATGATGGAGGCCACTGTGTTCTTGGCGACCTTCAATGCTGCAGAAATTGTTTTGTACCCTTCCCCAGATCTGTGCCTCGACACAATCCTGTCTCGGAGCTCTACGGACAATTCCTTCGACGTCATGGTCTGGTTTTTGCTCTGACATGCACTGTCAACTGTGGGACCTTAAATGGACAGGTGTGTGCCTTTACAAACAGCTTGTTGATTAAGGGCTTGTAAGTAAGCATTTCACTGTAAGGTCTACACTTGTTGTATTCGGTGTATGTTGACAAATAAAATTTGATTTGAAATCATGTCCAATCAATTGATTTTACTACAGATGGACTCCAATCAAGTTGTAAGAACATCTCAGGGATAATCAATGGAAACACAATGCACCTGAGCTCAATTTTTGATCTGTATGTGTTAGGAATTTTATGAATAATGACTAAACAATTTCTACATTTAGATAAAACTATAACTAATTTAAACTCTACCCTGTATATTATATCTGATTAATAATGTTAATTCATTGAAGGGATTATGTAGTATGAACAAGGAGTAATTAAAACATAATAAACACCATTCCAACTTAGTTAGAGAGTTTGTGCTGTGGGTTATTAAAGAAACAAAAAAAGATCATTAAACTATGGTTGAACCGACCACACTTAGCCCTGAGATGTTTAGATAATGCAGTGAGTAACTTTTTAGGTCTTCCATTATCTTGAGTTGTCTGCTAAAGTGGTAATAAATTATAGTGACCTTCAGGAGAATAACTGATATTGTGTGTCATGTGTGTGCGCTGGTGAGTTGGAATGAACTTTTGAACCTGTTTTATCTTGGTCAAGAGGAGGAGCTTTATTCTGTAACCAATGACGTCATTAGTTGTATATAAACTGTGTTTTGTGTTAAATGGGAGCGTGCTCCGAGAATAAAACATATTATCTATTTTTAATAAGACTGTTCCCTGTCTATTTTATGTTAATAAGGATCTTACAAATTCTTAGAAACAGACAGAGTGATTTTAATTAAATACATTTACATTTTAGTGCATTTAGCAGACGCTCTTATCCAGAGCGACTTACAGTAGAGTGCATACATTTTATACATTTTACATACTGAGACAAGGATATCCCTACCGCCAAACCCTCCCAACCCGGACGACGCTATGCCATGTGCATCGCCCCACGGATCTCCCGTTGCGCCGGCTGCGACAGAGCCTGGGCGCGAACCCAGCCCAGCCTGGGCGCGAACCCAGAGACTCTGGTGGCGCAGCTAGACTGCGATGAGTGGCCCTAGACCACTGCGCCACCCGGACCACATGAGCACATAAAGGAATTAATTAATTATTTAATTCCCTGACAGTATGTTGGGGCATTTCCTGTGATGGGTTTAGGTTGACTTGTAGATACCAGTCCAAGGTGCATTGAAGCTGTTCTGGCAGCTCATGGTGCCAACATCTTTTTTTTAGACACTTTATGTTGTGTTCCTTCATTTTGGCAGATACCTTATGTGCTGTGATAAAACTAATACACAGTTATTTTTTGTATAAACTATTATCCTCTGGTTATGTTCCAACCCTGTTCCTGGAGAGCTACCCTCCTGTAGGTTTTCACTCCAACCCTGTTCCTGGAGAGCTACACCTCCTGTAGGTTTTCACTCCAACCCTGTATCCTGGAGAATTACAGTCCTGAGGTTTTTCCAACTGTTCCTGGAGACTACCCTCCTGTAGGTTTTTCATTCCAACCCTGTTCCGTCGAGAGCTACCCTCCTGTAGTTGTTCATTCCAACCCTGTTCCCTGAGGAAGCTACCCTCCTGTGAGGTTTTCACTCAACCCTGTTCCGGAGAGCTACCCTCCTGTAGGTTTTCACTCCAACCTGTTCCTGTTGAGATACAGTCCTGTAGGTTTTCACTCCAACCCTGTTCCTGGAGAGCTACCCTCCTGTAGGTTTTCACCCAATCCTTCCTGAGACATCGTCCTGTTGGTTTTCACTCCAAACCTGTTCCCGGAAGCTACTGTCCTGTAGGTTTTCACTCCAACCCTGTTCCTGGAGAGCTACCCTCCTTGTAGTTTTCACCCAACCCTGTTCCTGTTGAGATTACATCCTGTAGGTTTTCACTCCAACCCGTTCCTGGAGAGCTACCGTCCTGTAGGTTTTCACTCCAACCCTGTTCCTGAGAGCTACCCTCCTGTAGGTTTTCACTCCAATCCTGTTCCTGAGAAGCTATCTCCTGGTTTGTTCACTCCAACCCTGTCCTGGAAGCTACCTCCTGTAGGTTTCACTCCAACCCTGTTCCTGGAGAGCTACCCTCCTGTAGGTTTTCACTCCAATCCTGTTCCTGGAGAAGCTACCCTCCTGTAGGTTTCACTCCAACCCTGTTCCTGAGAGCTACCCTCCTGTTAGGTTTTCACTCCAAAATCCTGTTCCTGGAGAGCTACCCTCCTGTAGGTTTTCACTCCACATCCTGTTCCTGGAGACTACCCCTCTGTAGGTTTTCACTCCAAACCCTGTTCCTGGAGAGGCTACCCTTCCTGAGGTTTTCACTCCAATCCTGTTCCTGGAGAGCTACCTCGTAGGTTTTCACTCCAACCCTGTTCCTGGAGAGCTACCCTCCTGTAGGTTTTCACTCCAATCCTGTTCCTGGAGAGCTACCCTCCTGTAGGCTAACAATAGTGAGTGCATACATTTTCATACGGTTCCCCGTGGGAATCAAACTCACAACCCTGATATTGCAATTGCCATGCTCTACCAACTGAGCCACATGGGACCTATTGTCCACTACTTTTCAATCATGGTACACACAATACATACACTGCCTGCGTCAAATGTATATATTAATGTAATACATGTAAATACCACTAGGTTGTGCTGTAACCATATATCTGAAAATCAGCTGTCCCCCTGATCTCAGTCAACTTTTAGATGCATGAAGTGTTATACAACTCAAAGTAGCTATGGTAGTCTGCCCTCTTCACTCTTCGATAATTCATGTTTGTGTGCATGTATATCATTTAATATGTTATGGGACAGGGAATTAGGAGCGAGACAGAGACAGAGCGAGACAACGAGAGACAGAAAACACGTGTGGTACAATCACCCTGCATTGCCATAACACACTCATATTCCTGGACGCTGTATGATCTAAATTGAACAATAAAGTTTTGTCCTCAGCCTAATAACCGGAGTCTGGCCCTTTTACATCAATACTATAGCCTGGCATCTCAATGTGTCACGCACGCACGCACGCACACACACACACACACTGGTAAATAATCTTTACTGAGCTTTGTTTCACCACACGTCATTGTAAATAAGAATTTGTTCTTAACTGACTTGCCTAGTTAAATAAAGGTTCAATTTAAAATAAATAAAAATAATTTAAGACATGTCGTGTGGCTGAGGAAATGAGAAAAGGTTACATCTCTCTCTCTTCAAATTAAATGCTAATGCCAAAATCTATGACATTTCTGTTACTGTTGACATTTCATATCCAACGTATCCCTGACAAATCACTGAGTCACACTACCTGCCGTGAGTTAAAGTACCTGATGGCCTATCTAACTGAGGTGTGGGTGTATTTGTGTGCACGTGTGCATGCGTATGTGCGCGTGCGTGTGCGCGTGCTTGGGTGTGTGTGTGCGTGTGTGTGCGTGTGTGTGCGTGCGTGTGTGTGCGTGTTAATCCTGTTTCAGTCTTGTGGTGCACGCTGCTAAAGTCTTGTATTTCTGTTGCATTACCTGATTGAAACACATGATCCCTCTCTAAAACGTGTGTTTGGATTAGCCGTGCTACAAAGCAATTACCCTAAGTAATGACTCTGCTTGATAGTGGCTCTGTCCCAAATGTCACCCTATGTCCTGCATAGTGCACAACTGGTCAAAACTAGTGCACTATGTAGTGAATATGCTGCCATTTGGGACGCATTTAGTGTGTTTGGCAGACACAGCAGGCTCTTCAGATAAGAGGTACAACACTAACTCACTCTGTCTGCCTGCTAAATCACAGATCATTTACCCTGTGAATTAATTAATTTACTGAACATAAATATAAACGCAACATGCAACAATTTCAAAGATTCTACTGAGTTACAGTTCATATAAGGAAATCAGTCAATTGAAATAAATTCATTAGGCCCTAATCTATGGATGTCACATGACTGGGCAGGGTTGCAGCCATGGGTGGGCCTGGGAGGGCATAGGACCACCCACTTGGCAGCCAGCCCACCCACTGGGGAGCCAGGACCAGCCAATCAGAATGAGTTTTTCCTCACAAAAAGGCTTTATTATATACAGAAATACTCATCATCACCCTCCTCAGCCTCTCTCAGGTGAGAAAGCCGGATGTGGAGGTCCGGGCTATCATGGTTACAAGCCGTCTGCGGTTGTGAGGCTGGTTGGATGTACTGCCAAATTCTCTAAAATTATGTTGGATGCAGCTTATGGTAGAGAAATGAACATTCAATTATCTGGCAACAGCTCTGGTGGACATTCTTGCAGTCAGCATGCTAATTACATACTCCCTCAAAACTTGAGACATCTGCGGGATTGTGTTGTATAACAAACTGCACATTTTAAAGTGACCTTTTATTGTCCCCAGCACAAGTGGGCACCTGTGGTAATGATCATGCTGTTGGTGGTGGATTATATTGGCAAAAGATAAATGCTTACTAATGAGGATGAAAACATTTGTGCACAAAATTGGAAAGAAATGTATGCATATATGCATTTATGCTTTTTATGCATATGGAAAATGTATGGGATTTTTAATTTCAGCTCATGAATCATGGGACCAACACTTTACATGTTGCGTTTTATATTGTTCAGTGTATATATTCACAACAACGTGATAGTGTGTACAAATGGTGTGTTAAACGAACTCTGACTTTATGCACGCACGCACACACACACACAACACACACCACACACACACACACACACACACACACACACACACACACACACACACACACACGTGTGCGCGCGACACACACACTATACATCTGGCTCTCCAACCCTGTTCCTGGAGAGCTAACCTCCTGTAGGTTTTCACTCCAACCCCAATTGTAACTAACCTGATTCATCTTATCAACCAGATAATGATTAATTCTTATCAAGTGCGCTAGATTAGGTATGGAGCAAAAACCTACAGGAGGGTAGCTCTCCAGGAACACGGGTTGGAGCAAAAACCTACAGGAGGGTAGCTCTCCAGGAACACGGGTTGGAGCAAAAACCTACAGGAGGGTAGCTCTCCAGGAACGGGTTGGAGCAAAAACCTACAGGAGGGTAGCTCTCCAGGAACAGGGTTGGAGCAAAAACCTACAGGAGTGTAGCTCTCCAGGAACACGGGTTGGAGCAAAAACTACAGGAGTGTAGCTCTCCCAGGAACAGGGTTGAGCAAAAACCTACAGGAGTGTAGCTCTCCAGGAACACGGGTTGGAGCAAAAACCTACAGGAGGGTAGCTCTCAGGAACAGGGTTGGAGCAAAAACCTACAGGAGGGTAGCTC
The DNA here is from genome assembly GCF_002910315.2 of Salvelinus sp. IW2-2015. Lineage (NCBI taxonomy): Eukaryota > Metazoa > Chordata > Actinopteri > Salmoniformes > Salmonidae > Salvelinus > Salvelinus sp. IW2-2015. The sequence goes on along the minus strand of NC_036866.1, from coordinate 1,885,764 downwards.
CAGGAACAGGGTTGGAGCAAAAACCTACAGGAGGGTAGCTCTCCAGGAACAGGGTGGAGCAAAAACCTACAGGAGGGTACTCTCCAGGAACAGGGTTGGAGCAAAAACCTACAGGGAGGTAGCTCTCCAGGAACAGGGTTGGAGCAAAAACCTACAGGAGGGTAGCTCTCCAGGAACAGGGTTGGAGCAAAAACCTACAGGAGGGCAGCTCTCCAGGAACAGGGTTGGAGCAAAAAACCTACAGGAGGGTAGCTCTCCAGAACAGGGTTGGAGCAAAACCTACAGGAGGGTAGCTCTCCAGGAACAGGTTGGAGCAAAAACCTACAGGAGGGTACTCTCCAGGAACAGGGTTGGAGCAAAAACCTACAGGAGGTAGCTCTCCAGGAACAGGGTTGGAGCAAAAACCTACAGGAGGGTAGCTCTCCAGGAACAAGGTGGAGTTATCATGCTGTACATGATAAACAAAAATAACACACAAGTTATAAATTCACTCGGTCAACCCCTGGAGGGTTGTATTCTCTCTAGTGCAGAGGTGTATGCTAGGGTGGGCGCTAGGGTGGCCTAAGTGGGCTTCACCCACTCAGATTGAGCAACAACAAAAAAAATCCAATAGTGTTCAAAACGGGATATTATCATTTTTTTAATCTAAACATGCAAAGTAAGCAGTGCACTGGGTTAGTCAGATTTGATTAAATATAACAGGACAGATGACCTGGAAAAACAACACTCTCACAGGATGGGTTGCCAAAAACAACTGAAAGCCACAATCCAATATGCCACCAATATGCCGTCACTGAGGCATATGTCGCTGTGCTTCTATCGCTTTATACATGCAGCATGCCACTGCCTACTTCTATTCAGTTGTTCATTTAGCAAACAAGACAGCTGATAATCCAGTGCCTGTATCACAGTCAACACACCTAGCTTTAATCAGCTCTAAACTGCACAATTTCCTCTTCTGCCCCATGGCACAATGTGTAAACTTGCAGGGAGTTAGCTTTAAAACAGCAACATTTTCTCTAAGCATCATAACAGAGTGTGTAGAAGTGTCCTCTTTACCTCATGGCACAATTGTATAACTTGCAGGATGTTAGCTGCTTTACCTCATTTGGGGGAGGCACCCACATTTCTGCAGACCCACCCGTCAACACATTTCTGGCTACGCCACTGGACTAGTGTAATTCTGTCAACCTCATTCCACAGCTTCATTTACAATATGTCATGTGTGATTTTACACCTGGGAGTTGGTCATCAGGCTAACAACTCAGCACTCACAATGTGTCCTAGAAGTCTCCTCTACATCAGACAGTATCAATGGGAGCAAAACCACAGGCTGTCAGTTAGTCTGGTTGCTGCCTCATCCTTCTCAGAGAGAGAGAAGAAGCAAATGGGGGACCTAGTTATCCATCACAGACTCTCTCTCACTGACTCTTTCTCTCTCTCCTCCCTCTTTCTCTGTCTTCTCGTCCTGTTCGTCGTAGCAACCAGTCCAGGGGAGCCCCAGAGCTTTAATATCTATATCGTGCTCTGACAGGACTGGTTGGGTTGTGAGGACTGTATTGAGCCTGGTTGTCCCAAGTGCATGGCTATGTGTTGTACCATCTGTCTAACTGAGAATGTCTACCAAATGGCACCCTGTTCCCTATATAGTGCACTACTTTTGACCAGAGCCCAATGGGCCCATAAAGGGAATATGGTTTCATTTGGGACTGAATAAGCTCACTGTTCTTATTGCCGTGCGCTAGGGCTGGGATCCAGGATGTTCTTTTCCCCACTGCTAGTATTCTTTATGAACCATGTAGGCAACCATCCATGTCCCTGTGTGTTTTGTTTGAACAATCTAATTTAAGCTTAAGCCCCTTTAAATAAAGAATGACTTGTGGCACTGCTATAATTAGATAGATGAAGACCAGGATCCATAGTACATGCTGGATTAATAATATATTGTCTGTCACAGAGGTGTGCGTGCGTGCGTGTGCGTGTGCGTGTGCGTGTGCGTGCAAGCATAGAAACCTAGAAGCGGAGGAGAGGAAGAAACCAGCTATGGGTTTCTCTCTTCCTTTGGTTGTGGTTTGGAAAAACAAACAGTCTCCCATGTTATTTTTTTATTGCTAATAGAAGCAGAGAAGCTGAGAGTCATGACCTGAACACGATCAGGGCTGTTCCAACACGATCAGAGGCTGTTGTTCCAGACCCTTGAAATCTTTCAACATTGTTTTATTCAATGTGTCTCATATGATATGATAGAACATAAAACCTGCCTCGTCTGCCTGCTGAGATGGAATGTGTTCTGAGGCACAGAATATTGCATTATGAATTTGGACATGCAACATGAACTCATCAAACTGCCTGACATGCACACAAAAACCACAGTACATACAGTACCAATCAAAGGCTTGACACACCTACTCATTCAAGGGTTTTTCTTTATTTAAAAAAACTATTTTCTACATTGTAGAATAATACTGAAGACATCAAAACTATAAAATAACAATTATGGAATCATGTAGTAACCAAAAAAGGGTTAAATTAATCTAAATATATTTCTATTTTGAGATTCTTCAAAGTAGCCACCCTTTGCCTTGATGACAGCTTTGCACACTCTTGGCATTCTCTCAACCAGCTTCATGAGGTAGTCACCTGGAATGCATTTCAATAACAGGTGTGCCTTTTAAATGTTAATTTGTGGAATTTCATTCCTTCTTAATGCGTTTGAGCCAATCGGTTGTGTTGTACAAGGCAAGGGTGGTAAACAGAAGAGCCCTATTTGGTAAAAGACCAAGTCCATATTATGTTAAAGAAACAGCTCAAATAAACAAAGAGAAATGACAGTCCATCATTACTTTAAGACATGAAGGTCAGTCAATACCAAAACATTTCAAGAAATTGGAATGTTTCTTTAACTGCCGTCGCAAAAACCATCAAGCGCTATGATGAAACTGGCCACAGGAATGGGAGACCCAGAGTTACCTCTGATGTGGAGAATAAGTTCATTAAGTTACCTGCCTCAGAAATTGCATCCCAAATAAATGCTTTTCACAGAGTTCAAGTAACAGACACATCTCAACATCAACTGTTCAGAGGAGACTGCCTAAATCAGAACCTTCATGGTCAAATTGCTGCAAAGAAACACTACTAAAGGACACCAATAATAAGAAGAGCATTGCTTGGGCCAAGAAACACGAACAATGAACATTATAGACCCGTGGAAATGTCCTTTGGTCTGATGAGTCCAAACTTGAGATTTTTGGTTCCAACCGCTGTGTCTTGTGAGCTCACATCTCTCAGTATTTCAGTTCATAGCATTAGTGTCCACAGGGCAGCGGACGCACGCACGCACGCACGCACGCACACACGCACGCACACACAACAACACACACACACACACACACACACACACACACACCACACACACACCACACACATACACACACACTCATCTTCCCTCTGCCTGAGGAGGTATGTGTGTGATCAAGGTATTGAGAGAGATGTTCAACCCTCTACTTCTTCTTCTCATTAGTCTTCCTCCAGGGGGCCACAGCACCAGGTTCACATGAGCTGATTGGGAGTGTGTCCCCTGGCAGAATACGTGTGTGTGTCTGTGCGCACAGTCGTGGAAAAAGTACCCAATTGTCATACTTGAGTAAAAGTAAATATCCCTTAAAAGAAAATGACTATGAAAGTCACCCAGTAAAATGAAAATATTTGTTTTAAATTTACTTAAGTATCAAAGTAAATGTAATTGTTTAAAATATACTTAAGTATCAAAAGTAAAAGTCAAACTATGAATAATTTCAAATTCCTTATATTAAGCAACCAGCCGGCACCATTTTCTTGTTTTTTTTATTTACGAAAAGCCAGGGCGCCAACGCTCAGACATCATTTACAAACGAAGCATGTGTTTTAGTGAATCCCACCA
>NC_036866.1:1871716-1881820 GCF_002910315.2 Salvelinus sp. IW2-2015 | reverse complement strand
GTATGACTCTGCTTGATAGTGGCTCTGTCCCAAATGTCACCCTATGTCCTGCATAGTGCACAACTGGTCAAAACTAGTGCACTATGTAGTGAATATGCTGCCATTTGGGACGCATTTAGTGTGTTTGGCAGACACAGCAGGCTCTTCAGATAAGAGGTACAACACTAACTCACTCTGTCTGCCTGCTAAACACAGATCATTTACCCTGTGAATTAATTTACTGAACATAAATATAAACGCAACATGCAACAATTTCAAAGATTCTACTGAGTTACAGTTCATATAAGGAAATCAGTCAATTGAAATAAATTCATTAGGCCCTAATCTATGGATGTCACATGACTGGGCAGGGTTGCAGCCATGGGTGGGCCTGGGAGGGCATAGGACCACCCACTTGGCAGCCAGGCCCACCCACTGGGGAGCCAGGACCAGKCAATCAGAATGAGTTTTTCCTCACAAAAGGGCTTTATTATATACAGAAATACTCATCATCACCCTCCTCAGCCTCTCTCAGGTGAAGAAGCCGGATGTGGAGGTCCTGGGCTATCATGGTTACAAGCCGTCTGCGGTTGTGAGGCTGGTTGGATGTACTGCCAAATTCTCTAAAATMATGTTGGATGCAGCTTATGGTAGAGAAATGAACATTCAATTKTCTGGCAACAGCTCTGGTGGACATTCTTGCAGTCAGCATGCTAATTACATACTCCCTCAAAACTTGAGACATCTGCGGGATTGTGTTGTYTAACAAAACTGCACATTTTAAAGTGACCTTTTATTGTCCCCAGCACAAGGTGCACCTGTGTAATGATCATGCTGTTGGTGGATGGATTATATTGMCAAAAGATAAATGCTTACTAATGAGGATGAAAACAAATTTGTGCACACAATTGGAAAGAAATGTATGCATATATGCATTTATGCTTTTTATGCATATGGAAAATGTATGGGATTTTTAATTTCAGCTCATGAATCATGGGACCAACACTTTACATGTTGCGTTTATATTTTTGTTCAGTGTATATATTCACAACAACGTGATAGTGTGTACAAATGGTGTGTTAAACGAACTCTGACTTTATGCACGCACGCACACACACACACACACACACACACACACACACAACACACAACACCACACACACACACACACACACACACGTGTGCGCCGCGCACACACACTATACATCTGGGCTCTCCAACCCTGTTCCTGGAGAGCTAACCTCCTGTAGGTTTTCACTCCAACCCCAATTGTAACTAACCTGATTCATCTTATCAACCAGATAATGATTAATTCTTATCAAGTGCGCTAGATTAGGTATGGAGCAAAAACCTACAGGAGGGTAGCTCTCCAGGAACACGGGTTGGAGCAAAAACCTACAGGAGGGTAGCTCTCCAGGACCACGGGTTGGAGCAAAAACCTACAGGAGGGTAGCTCTCCAGGAACAGGGTTGGAGCAAAAACCTACAGGAGGGTAGCTCTCCAGGACAGGGTGGAGCAAAAACCTACAGGAGTGTAGCTCTCTCAGGAACACGGGTTGGAGCAAAAACCTACAGGAGTGTAGCTTCCCAGGAACAGGGTTGGAGCAAAAACCTACAGGAGTGTAGCTCTCCAGGAACACGGGTTGGAGCAAAAACCTACAGGAGGGTAGCTCTCCAGGAACAGGGTTGGAGCAAAAACCTACAGGAGGGTAGCTCTCCAGGAACAGGGTTGGAGCAAAAACCTACAGGAGGGTAGCTCTCCAGGAACAGGGTTGGAGCAAAAACCTACAGGAGGGTAGCTCTCCAGGAACAGGGTTGGAGCAAAAACCTACAGGAGGGTAGCTCTCCAGGAACAGGGTTGGAGCAAAACCTACAGGAGGGTAGCTCTCCAGGAACAGGGTTGGAGCAAAAACCTACAGGAGGGCAGCTCTCCAGGAACAGGGTTGGAGCAAAAACCTACAGGAGGGTAGCTCTCCAGGAACAGGGTTGGAGCAAAAACTTACAGGAGGGTAGCTCTCCAGGAACAGGGTTGGAGCAAAAACCTACAGGAGGGTAGCTCTCGCGAACAGGGTTGGAGCAAAAACCTACAGGAGGTAGCTCTCCAGGAACAGGGTTGGAGCAAAAACCTACAGGAGGGTAGCTCTCCAGGAACAAGGGTGGAGTTATCATGCTGTACATGATAACAAAAATAACACACAGTTATAAATTCACTCGGTCAACCCCTGGAGGGTTGTATTCTCTCTAGTGCAGAGGTGTATGCTAGGGTGGGCCTAGGGTGGGCCTAAGTGGGTCACCCATTCAGATTGAGCAACAAAAAAAATCAATAGTGTTCAAAACGGGATATTATCATTTTTTTAATCTAAACATGCAAAGTAAGCAGTGCACTGGGTTAGTCAGATTTGATTAAATATAACAGGACAGATGACCTGGAAAAACATACACTCTCACAGGATGGGTTGCCAAAAAACAACTGAAAGCCACAATCCCAATATGCCACCAATATGCGTCACTGAGGCATATGTCGCTGTGCTTCTATCGCTGTATACATGCAGCATGCCACTGCCTTACTTCTATTTCAGTTGTTCATTTAGCAAACAAGACAGCTGATATCCAGTGCCTGTATCACAGTCAACACACTAGCTTTAATCAGCTCTAAACTGCACATTTTCCTCTCTGCCCCATGGCACAATGTGTAAACTTGCAGGAGTTAGCTTTAAACAGCAACATTTTCTCTAAGCATCATAACAGAGTGTGTAGAAGTGTCCTCTTTACCTCATGGCACAATGTGTAAACTTGCAGGATGTTAGCTGCTTTACCTCATTTGGGGGAGGGGCACCCACATTTCTGCAGACCCACCCGTCAACACATTTCTGGCTACGCCACTGGACTAGTGTAATTCTGTCAACCTCATTCCACAGCTTCATTTACAATATGTCATGTGTGATTTTACACCTGGGAGTTGGTCATCAGGCTAACAATGCAGCACTCACAATGTGTCCTAGAAGTCTCCTCTACATCAGACAGTATCAATGGGAGCAAAACCACAGGCTGTCAGTTAGTCTGGTTGCTGCCTCATCCTTCTCAGAGAGAGAGAGAAGCAAATGGGGACCTAGTTATCCATCACAGACTCTCTCTCTCACTGACTCTTTCTCTCTCTCCTCCCTCTTTCTCTGTCTTCTCGTCCTGTTCGTCGTAGCAACCAGTCCAGGGGGAGCCCCAGAGCTTTATATCTATATCGTGCTCTGACAGGACTGGGTTGGGTTGTGAGGGACTGTATTGAGCCTGGTTGTCCCAAGTGCATGGCTATGTGTTGTACCATCTGTCTAACTGAGAATGTCTACCAAATGGCACCCTGTTCCTATATAGTGCACTACTTTTTGACCAGAGCCCAAATGGGCCCATAAAGGGAATATGGTTTCATTTGGGACTGAGATAAGCTCACTGTTCTTATTGCCTGTGCCTAGGGCTGGGATCCAGGATGTTCTTTTCCCCCACTGCTAGTATTCTTTATGAACCATGTAGGCAACCATCCATGTCCGCTGTGTGTTTTGTTTGAACAATCTAATTTAAGCTTAAGCCCCTTAAATAAAGAATGACTTGTGGCACTGCTATAATTAGATAGATAGAAGACCAGGATCCATAGTACATGCTGGATTATAAATATATTGTCTGTCACAGAGGTGTGCGTGCGTGCGTGTGCGTGTGCGTGTGCGTGTGCGTGCAAGCATAGAACCCTAGAGCGGAGGAGAGGAAGAAACCAGCTATGGGTTTCTCTCTTCCTTTGTGTTGTGGTTTGGAAAAACAAACAGTCCTCCAGCTGTTTTTTTTTTATTGCTAATAGAAGCAGAGAAGCTGAGAGTCATGACCTGAACACGATCAGGGCTGTTCCAACACGATCAGAGGCTGTTGTTCCAGACCCTTGAAATCTTTCAACATTGTTTTATTCAATGTGTCTCATATGATATGATAGAACATAAAACTGCCTCGTCTGCCTGCTGAGATGGAATGTGTTCTGAGGCACAGAATATGCATTATGATTGGACATGCAACATGAACTCATCAAACTGCCTGACATGCACACAAACACACAGATACATACAGTACCAATCAAAGGCTTGGACACACCTACTCATTCAAGGGTTTTTCTTTATTTAAAAAACTATTTTCTACATTGTAGATAATACTGAAGACATCAAAACTATAAAAATAACAATTATGGAATCATGTAGTAACCAAAAAAGGGTTAAATTAATCTAATATATTTTCATATTTGAGATTCTTCAAAGTAGCCACCCTTTGCCTTGATGACAGCTTTGCACACTCTTGGCATTCTCTCAACAGCTTCATGAGGTAGTCACCTGGAATGCATTTCAATTAACAGGTGTGCCTTTTTAAATGTTAATTTGTGGAATTTCATTCCTTCTTAATGCGTTTGAGCCAATCGGTTGTGTTGTGACAAGGCAAGGGTGGTAACAGAAGAGCCCTATTTGGTAAAAGACCAAGTCCATATTATGTAAAGAACAGCTCAAATAAACAAAGAGAAATGACAGTCCATCATTACTTTAAGACATGAAGGTCAGTCAATACCAAACATTTCAAGAAATTGGAATGTTTCTTTAACTGCCGTCGCAAAAACCATCAGCGCTATGATGAAACTGGCCACAGGAATGGGAGACCCAGAGTTACCTCTGATGTGGGAGAATAAGTTCATTAGAGTTACCTGCCTCAGAAATTGCATCCCAAATAAATGCTTCACAGAGTTCAAGTAACAGACACATCTCAACATCAACTGTTCAGAGGGACTGCCTGAATCAGAACCTTCATGGTCAAATTGCTGCAAAGAAACCACTACTAAAGGACACCAATAATAAGAAGAGCATTGCTTGGGCCAAGAAACACGAACAATGAACATTATAGACCCGTGGAAATGTCCTTTGGTCTGATGAGTCCAAACTTGAGATTTTTGGTTCCAACCGCTGTGTCTTTGTGAGCTCACATCTCTCAGTATTTCAGTTCATAGCATTAGTGTCCACAGGGCAGCGCACGCACGCACGCACGCACGCACGCACACACGCACGCACACACAACAACACAACACCACACACCCACCCACACACACACAACACACACACACACACCATCACACACACTCATCTTCCTCTGGCCTGAGGAGGTATGTGTGTGATCAAGGTATTGAGAGAGATGTTCAACCCTCTACTTTCCTTCTCATTAGTCTTCCTCCAGGGGGCCACGCACAAGGTTCACATGAGCTGATTGGGAGTGTGTCCCTGGCAGAATACGTGTGTGTGTCTGTGCGCACAGTCGTGGAAAAAGTACCCAATTGTCATACTTGAGTAAAAGTAAATATCCCTTAAAAGAAAATGACTATGAAAGTCACCCAGTAAAATGAAAATATTTGTTTTAAATTTACTTAAGTATCAAGTAAATGTAATTGTTAAAATTACTTAAGTATCAAAAGTAAAAGTCAAACTATGAATAATTTCAAATTCCTTATATTAAGCAAACCAGCCGGCACCATTTTCTTGTTTTTTTTATTTACGAAAAGCCAGGGGCTCCAACGCTCAGACATCATTTACAAACGAAGCATGTGTGTTTAGTGAATCCACAAGATCAGAGGCAGTAGGGATGACCAGGGATGTTCTTTTGATAAGTGCGTGAACTTGTAACGATGTGCGCCGAGAGTCGGGAAGCAAGTTCAGGGAGTGATTTAATCAATAAACTAAACATAATAAAAAACAAGAAACACGAACAGCACAGACATGAAACTGAAACCGAAACAATGACGCCTGGGAAAGAACCAAAGGGAGTGACATATATAGGGCAGGTTATCAAGGAGGTGATGGAGTCCATAAATATGAGTCTGACGACGTGCAAATACGCGTACCGATGGTGACAGGTGTGCACCATAACGAGCAGCCTGGTGACCTAGAGGCCCGGAGAGGGAGCACACGTGAAAGAATTGGTCCATTTCCTGTCCTGTTAAGCATAACAAATGTTACGAGTACTTGTGGGTCAGGGAAAATGTATGGAGTAAAAGTACATTATTTTCTTTAGGAATGTACAGTAGTGGAGTAAAAAGTAAAAGTTGTGAAATATAAATGGTAAAGTCAAGTACAGATACTGTGTGTCGGTGTGTGTGTGTGTGTGTGTGTGTGTGTGTGTGTGTGTGTGTGTGTGTGTGTGTGTGTGTGTGTGTGTGTGTGTGTGTGTGTGGTGTGTGGTGTGTGTGTGTGTGTTGTGTGTGTGAAACAAAAGTGCCTGTTTTGCAGTGTGAATACTCATCAGCAGGTAACAGAGGCTGCTGTAATGTCAGCTGAAAGAACTGGGTTTCCATTAACTACGGGGGTCATTCATTTAGCTCTTCAACTGGCAACACAACACTGCATTCACACGGATGAAACTCTGACTTACCATAATATAGAGATGTATAGAACAACACTCTATACTGTAGCTAGCTAGACCGCCAAACTCTGACATTACCATGATATAGAGATGTATAAGAAACACTCTATACTGTAGCTAGCTAGACCGCCAAACTCTGCATTACCATGATATAGAGATGTATAGAACAGCACTCTATACTGTAACTAGCTAGACCGCCAAACTCTGACATTACCATGATATAGAGATGTATAGAACAGCACTCTATACTGTAGCTAGTTAGACCCTCAAACTCTGGCATTACCATGATATAGAGATGTATAGAACAGCACTCTATACTGTAACTAGCTAGACCGCCAAACTCTGACATTACCATGATATAGAGATGTATAGAACAGCACTCTATACTGTAGCTAGCTAGACCTCCAAACTCTGACATTACCATAATATAGAGATGTATAGAACAACACTCTATACTGTAACTAGCTAGACCGCCAAACTCTGACATTACCATGATATAGAGATGTATAGAACAGACTCTATACTGTAGCTAGCTAGACCTCCAAACTCTGACATTACCATAATATAGAGATGTATAGAACAGCACTCTATACTGTAGCTAGCTAGACCTCCAAACTCTGACATTACCATAATATAGAGATGTATAGAACAACACTCCTACATGTAAACCTGTAGACCTATAAGTCTGATATTAACATACATATGCATATTATGTCAGTCCTTTCTTGTATAAACTGTCTTGTATTCTATATTCTATGCTGTATAGAGTTCAACTACTACAAGCTGATAGAGACATACTAAGAGCTGTATAGAGTTTAACATACTACAGAGCTGTATAGAGTTTAACAACTACAGAGCTGTATAGAGTTTAACATACTACAGAGCTGTATAGAGTTTAACATACTACAGAGCTGTATAGAGTTTACATACTACAGAGCTGTATAGAGTTAACATACTACAGAGCTGTATAGAGTTTAACATATACAGAGCTGTATAGAGTTTAAACATACTACAGAGCTGTATAGAGTTTAACATACTACAGAGCTGTATAGAGTTTAAATACTAAGAGCTGATAGAGTTAACATACTACAGAGCTGTATAGAGTTTAACATACTACAGAGCTGTATAGAGTTCAACATACTACAGGCTTATAGAGTTTAACATACTACAGAGCTGTATAGAGTTTAACATACTACAGAGCTGTATAGAGTTTAACATACTACAGAGCTGTATAGAGTTTAACAATACTACAGAGCTTGTATAGAGTTTAACATACTACAGAGCTGTATAGAGTTTAACATACTACAGAGCTGTATAGAGTTTAACATACTAAGAGCTGTATAGAGTTAACATACTACAGAGCTGTATAGAGTTAACATACTACAGAGCTGTATAGAGTTTAACATACTACAGAGAGCTGTATAGAGTTTAACATACTACAGAGCTGTATAGAGTTTAACATACTACAGAGCTGTATAGAGTTTAACATACTACAGAGCTGTATAGAGTTTAACATACTACAGAGCTGTATAGAGTTTAACATACTACAAGAGCTGTATAGAGTTTAACATACTACAGGCTGTATAGAGTTTAACATACTCAGAGTTGTAAGAGTACTTCTATACAATACTAGAGCTGTAGAGTTTACATACTACAGAGCTGTATAGAGTTTAACATACTACAGAGCTGTATAGAGTTTAACAATAACTACAGAGCTGTATAAGAGTTTAACATACTACAGAGCTGTATAGAGTTTAAACATACTACAGAGCTGTATAGAGTTTAACATACTACAGGAGCTGTATAGAGTTTACCATACTACAGAGCTGTATAGAGTTTAACATACTATCAGAGCTGTATAGAGTTTAACATACTACAGAGCTGTATAGAGTTTCTATAACTGTGATAGTCCGTCAAGCCCTGACTACTGTAGGCTGAGACCCTGAACGCCAAATGTTCCGTGTGACCCCCCGTGTCATTATCTGACCTCATGCATATGCTAATGAGCCTCCAGGTTCCATGGCAACCTGTCTCTCCTCAATAGATTCTCAAGGGCACCTGGTGACGGCGTGTGTGCGTGTGTGCGTGTGTGCGTGTGTGCGTGTGTGCGTGTGTGCGTGTGTGCGTGTGTGCGTGTGTGCGTGTGTGCGTGTGTGCGTGTGTGTGTGTGTGTGTGTTGTGGGTGTGTGTGTGTGTTGCTACAGGCAACACTGCAGCAATGCATCCCTCCTCCTTCTAGGTATAAACATGTAATTATATCCATCTTATGATAAACATAGAGTACCAGACATTTGCCTTCTGTTCTGTATATATGCAGGGTGGCGTGACTTCTAAGAGATATGCCTTACTTGACAACTGAAGGATTGTGAAAATGGCAAGGTGCAAAGATGGTTCTTTTTCATTTCTGAAAAGACCAGACAGAGAGACCAGACAGAAAGACCCGAGCAGAGAGACCAGACAGAGAGACCAGACAGAAAGACCAGACAGAGAGACCAGACGGAGAGACCCGACGGAGAGACCCGGCAGAGAGACCAGACAGAGAGACCAGACAGAGAGACAAGACAGAGAGACCCGACAGAGAGACCAGAGCAGAGAGACCAGACAGAGAGACCAGACAGAGAACCAGACAGAGAGACCAGACAGAGAGACCAGACAGAGAGACCAGGCAGAGAGACCAGGCGAGAGACCAGACAGAGAGACCAGACAGAGAGACCAGACAGAGAAACCAGAGCAGAAAGACCAGACAGAAAGACCAGACAGAGAAGTGAAGTAGCTAGCTGTGGTTCTGATTGTAATGAGTTGACAGATTACTGACTAGCATGCACTTTTAACCTTTTAACTACAGTTCATACGGACCGGCTTGCTGAGTGTAACATCTGTTCTTTAAGAGTAATTAAACCAGATGATGGGTGGACAGGATGTTAATGACATAGAGGATGTTAATGATAATGGGATGTTTAATAGTTAGATACCCAGGGATTCTTCTCTCTACTGCTGAAGGTGTGGTGCGTGGAATGTAGCTCTCAATGCATTTTAAATATTGAAGGGAACATTTTTGTATTTCTAAAGATGTTTTGCCACCCTGAAAAAACACATGTGCAGCAGGCTAAGCATGCCAGAGGATCACGAAAAACGCACAGCTGAAAAATATTAACTGATTAAATTACTAATCATTGAATATCAAACGTTAAATGCAACTCTCCTACGGTCATTTGTGATGTTGAGAAATCTGACAGATGGCAAGAAGTGTAATCAGTCTCATCTCCTAGATTGTGTTCCACCGTAGACCAAAAGGGGGCAGCAGAGAACACAGACGCTATCCTTTCGCTTTCCATGGAGTCTCCACATACCAGCTCCTCTCACTCACTCACACGCTAGCAGCCCGTATTAGTGATGCTGCTGCACCTGTCTTCAGCGCTCTCTTCTGAATCATCACGGATGCTGAATGGAATATTTTGACGTCAATTATTTCTAATTGGTCTTAAAAGTTCTAAGAACGCCGACGGTCATATTAGATGACGCGTCATTTTGCGAGCATGTGGTTCTTCTGACTGACGCGTATCGCCTGCGTATTTTAGTACCACCAGTATTTTTGAAGTGGACAGAAAAGCATGGACTAATCGTTGTGATTATTTCCATTCATGAATGGGACTATTCAAACTTTATTTTTTGTACAGTATATTTGCCATCTTCCCAGGTGAGC
>NC_036866.1:1863401-1871691 GCF_002910315.2 Salvelinus sp. IW2-2015 | reverse complement strand
ATGAGCGAGCCGGAACAGAGACCAAACAGAAGCGAGAACCAGAGCGAAAAGTATGACATGACGAGAGACAAGAAAGACATGTGTGGGTACAATTCACCCTGGCATTGCCATAACCCACTCATATTCCGTGGGACGCATTATGATCTAAAATTGAACAATAAAGTGTTGTGCCTTGCAGCCTAAATAACCGGAAGTCTGGGCTCTTTTACGATCCGTGGGGGCAATACTATAGCCTTTACAACGGACGAATCTCAATGTGTCACACCAACCACGGCCACGCCTTAACACACCACAAAACACACACACACACACAACACACACACACCACACACACACACACACACCACACACACACACACACACACACACAACACACACACACACACCACACACACACACACACTGGTAAAAATCTTACGTGAGCTTTTGTTTCACCACACGATCACCAGCAAATTTGTTCTTAACTTGAGCTTGCCGAGTTAATAAAGGTTGCCCATAAAATAAAGAAAAACCATTCTAAGAGCAGTGTCTTAGTGGCTAGGAATGAGAAAAGGTTACATCTCTCCTCTTCCAAATTAAATGGCTAATGCCCAAAAATCTATACTAATTTCTGTTACTGTTGACCTTTGCAGCCAAATCCACACTGGCGACTCCGACATGGACTAATAATCACTTGAGTCGACACTAACCCATTTTCGTACTCCTAAACGATATCCACTCGACGAAAATCACTGAGTCACCGATGGACGACCCATTCGAATATCCAACGTATCCCTGAAAAGATCAAGGTGAGTCACCACTACCAATTTCTATATCTCCAACGTATCCCGGACAAATTCACGTGAAGTCGACACAGACCCATTTCATATCCCAACGTATCCCTGACAATCCACTGAGTCACAACTACCACTTTCTCATATCCACGGGATCCTTTCAAACCTGGAGTTCACACCTACCAATTTCCTCTAATCCAACAGTGAATCCCTTACAAATCACTGAGTCACACTCACCAAGTTTCAATCCAACAGGGATGCCCGTATAAATCATGAGTCCACCACTACCTTGTCGTGATGAAAGTACCTGAGTGGCCTTATGCTAACGGAAAGGTGTGGGTGTATTTGTGGCAGCTGAGAAGTTTGTGGCATAGCGTGTGGCGTGGGTGCGAGCTGCGTGTGCTTGGACGACTCGGTGTTACATGTGTGCTGGTGTGTGCGTGGTGTGTGCGATGTTGTGTGCATGTGTGCGTGTGTGTGCGTGTAATCCTGTTTCAGTCTTGGTGACGCTGCTTAAAGCTGTATTTAAATGTTGATTACCTGATTCGAAATACACATGATCCCGTCTCTAAAACGTGTGTTGGATTAGCCGTGCTACAAAGCCAATTACCCTAAGTAATGACTCTGCTTGATAGTGGCTCTGTCCCAAATGTCACCCTATGTCCTGCATAGTGCACAACTCGGTCAAAACTAGTGCACTATGTAGGAATATGCTGCCATTTGGGACGCATTAGTGTGTTGCGACACAGCAGGCTCTTCAGATAAGAGTACAACACTAACTCACTCTGTCTGCCTGCTAAATCACAGATCATTTACCCTGTGAAAATTTACTGAACAAAATATAAACGCAACATGCAACAATTTCAAAGATTCTACTGAGTTACAGTTCATATAAGGAAATCAGTCAATTGAAAATAATTCATTAGGCCCTAATCTATGGATGTCACATGACTGGGCAGGGTTGCAGCCATGGGTGGGCCTGGGAGGGCATAGGACCACCCACTTGGCAGCCAGCGCACCGCATGGGAGCCAGAGACCAGCCAATCAGAATGGGTTTTTCCTACACAAAAGGGCTTTATTATATCAGAAATACTCATCATCACCTCCTCAGCCCTCTCAGGTGAAGAAGCCGGAGTGGGAGTCCTGGGCTATCATGGTTACAAGCCGTCTGCGGTTGTGAGGCTGGTTGGATGTACTGCCAAATTCTCTAAAATATGTTGGATGCAGCTTATGGTAGAGAAATGAACATTCAATTATCTTGGCAACAGCTCTGGTGGACATTCTTGCAGTCAGCATGCTAATTACATACTCCCTCAAAACTTGAGACATCTGCGGGATTGTGTTGTATAACAAAACTGCACATTTTAAGTGACCTTTATGTCCCCAGCACAAGGTGCACCTGTGTAATGATCATGCTGTGGTGGATGGATTATATTGGCAAAAGATAAATGCTACTAATGAGGATGAAAACAATTGTGCACAAAATTGGAAAGAAATGTATGCATATATGCATTTATGCTTTTTATGCATATGGAAAATGTATTGGATTTTTAATTTCAGCTCATGAATCATGGGACCAACACTTTACATGTTGCGTTTATATTTTGTCAGTGTATATATTCACAACAACGTATAGTGTGTACAAATGGTGTGTTAAACGAACTCTGACTTTATGCACCGCACGCCACGCCACACACACACACACACACACACACACACACACACACACACACACACACACACACACACACACACACACACACACACCACACACACACACCACACACACACACACACTATACATCTGGGCTCTCCAACCCTGTTCCTGGAGAGCTAACCTCCTGAGGTTTTCACTCCAACCCCAATTGTAACTAACCTGATTCAACTTATCAACCAGATAATGATTAATTCTATCAAGTGCGCTAGATTAGGTATGGAGCAAAAACTACAGGAGGGGGCTCTCCAGGAACAGGGTTGGAGCAAAAACCTACAGGAGGGTAGCTCTCCAGGAACAGGGTTGGAGCAAAAACCTACAGGAGGGTAGCTCTCCAGGAACAAGGGTGGAGTTATCATGCTGTACATGATAACAAAAATAACACACAAGTTATAAATTCACTCGGTCAACCCCTGGAGGGTTGTATTCTCTCTAGTGCAGAGGCGTATGCTAGGGTGGGCCTAGGGTGGGCCTAGGTGGGCCTAGGTTGGGCCTAGGGTGGGCCTAGGTGGGCTCACCCACTCAGATTGAGCAACAACAAAAAAAATCCAATAATGTTCAAAACGGGATATATTTAAAAAAAAATCTAAACATGCAATGTAAGCGCTGCACTGGGTTAGTCAGATTTGATTAAATATAACAGGACAGATGACCTGGAAAAACATACACTCTCACAGGATGGGTTGCCAAAAACAACTGAAAACAACTGAAAGCCACAATCCCAATATGCCACCAATATGCCGTCACTGAGGCYTATGTCGCTGTGCTTCTATCGCTGTATATATGCAGCATGCCACTGCCTACTTCTATTTCAGTTGTTCATTTAGCAAACAAGACAGCTGATAATCCAGTGCCTGTATCACAGTCAACACACCTAGCTTTAATCAGCTCTAAAACGGCACATTTTCCTCTCTGCCCCATGGAGAAATGTGTAGAATTGCAGGAAATTAGCTTTAAAACAGCAACATTTTCTCTAAGCATCATAAAAAAAAAGAAGAGAGGATAAATAAATTCATTAGGCCCTAATCTATGGATGTCACATGACTGGCAGGGTTGCAGCCATGGGTGGGCCTGGGAGGGCATAGGACCACCCACTTGGCAGCCAGGCCCCACCCACTGGGGAGCCAGGACCAGCCAATCAGAATGAGTTTTTCCTCAACAAAAGGGCTTTATTATATACAGAAATACTCATCATCACCTCTCCTCAGCCTCTCTCAGGTGAAGAAGCCGGATGTGGAGGTCCTGGGCTATCATGGTTACAAGCCGTCTGCGGTTGTGAGGCTGGTTGGATGTACTGCCAAATTCTCTAAAATTATGTTGGATGCAGCTTATGGTAGAGAAATGAACATTCAATTATCTGGCAACAGCTCTGGTGGACATTTCTGCAGTCAGCATGCTAATTACATACTCCCTCAAAACTTGAGACATCTGCGGGATTGTGTTGTATAACAAAACTGCACATTTTAAAGTGACCTTTTATTGTCCCCAACACAAGGTGCACCTGTGTAATGATCATGCTGTTGGTGGATGGATTATATTGGCAAAAGATAAATGCTTACTAATGAGGATGAAAAACATTTGTGCACAAAATTGGAAAGAAATGTATGCATATATGCATTTATGCTTTTTATGCATATGGAAAATGTATGGGATTTTTAATTTCAGCTCATGAATCATGGGACCAACACTTTACATGTTGCGTTTATATTTTTGTTCGGTGTATATATTCACAACAACGTGATAGTGTGTACAAATGGTGTGTTAAACGAACTCTGACTTTATGCACGCACGCACACACACACACACACACACACACACACACACACACACACACACACACACACACACACACACACACACACACACACACACACACACGTGTGCGCGCGCACACACACACTATACATCTGGGCTCTCCAACCCTGTTCCTGGAGAGCTAACTCCCTGTAGGTTTTCACTCCAACCCCAATTGTAACTAACCTGATTCATCTTATCAACCAGATAATGTTAATTCTTATCAAGTGCGCTAGATTAGGTATGGAGCAAAAACCTACAGGAGGGTAGCTCTCCAGGAACACGGGTTGGAGCAAAAACCTACAGGAGGGTAGCTCTCCAGGAACACGGGTTGGAGCAAAAACCTACAGGAGGGTAGCTCTCCAGGAACAGGGTTGGAGCAAAAACCTACAGGAGGGTAGCTCTCCAGGACACGGGTTGGAGCAAAAACCTACAGGAGTGTAGCTTCTCAGGAACACGGGTTGGAGCAAAAACCTCACAGGAGTGTAGCTCTCCAGGAACAGGGTTGGAGCAAAAACCTACAGGAGTGTAGCTCTCCAGGAACACGGGTTGGAGCAAAAACCTACAGGAGGGTAGCTCTCCAGGAACAGGGTTGGAGCAAAAACCTACAGGAGGGTAGCTCTCCAGGAACAGGGTTGGAGCAAAAACCTACAGGAGGGTAGCTCTCCAGGAACGGGTTGGAGCAAAAACCTACAGGAGGGTAGCTCTCCAGGAACAGGGTTGGAGCAAAAACCTACAGGAGGGTAGCTCTCCAGGAACAGGGTTGGAGCAAAAACCTACAGGAGGGTAGCTCTCCAGGAACAGGGTTGGAGCAAAAACTACAGGAGGGCAGCTCTCCAGGAACAGGGTGGGAGCAAAAACCTACAGGAGGGTAGCTCTCCAGGAACAGGTTTGGAGCAAAAACCTACGAGGGTAGCTCTCCAGGAACAGGGTTGGAGCAAAAACCTACAGGAGGGTAGCTCTCCAGGAACAGGGTTGGAGCAAAAACCTACAGGAGGTAGCTCTCCAGGACAGGTTGGAGCAAAAACTACAGGAGGGTAGCTCTCCAGGAACAAGGGTGGAGTTATCATGCTGTAACATGATAACAAAAATACACACACAAGTTATAAATTCACTCGGTCAACCCCTGGAGGGTTGTATTCTCTCTAGTGCAGAGGTGTATGTAGGGTGGGCCTAGGGTGGGCCTAAGTGGGCTCACCCACTCAGATTGAGCAACAACAAAAAAAATCCAATAGTGTTCAAAACGGGATATTATCATTTTTTTAATCTAAACATGCAAAGTAAGCAGTGCACTGGGTTAGTCAGATTTGATTAAATATAACAGGACGATGACCTGGAAAACATACACTCTCACAGGATGGGTTGCCAAAACAAACTGAAAGCCACAATCCCAATATGCCACCAATATGCCGTCACTGAGGCATATGTCGCTGTGCTTCTATCGCTGTATACATGCAGCATGCCACTGCCTACTTCTTTTCAGTTGTTCATTTAGCAAACAAGACAGCTGATAACCAGTGCCTGTATCACAGTCAACACACCTAGCTTTAATCAGCTCTAAACTGCACATTTTCCTCTCTGCCCCATGGCACAATGTGTAAACTTGCAGGGAGTTAGCTTTAAAACAGCAACATTTTCTCTAAGCATCATAACAGAGTGTGTAGAAGTGTCCTCTTTACTCATGGCACAATGTGTAAACTTGCAGGATGTTAGCTGCTTTACCTCATTTGGGGGAGGGGCACCCACATTTCTGCAGACCCACCCGTCAACACATTTCTGGCTACGCCACTGGACTAGTGTAATTCTGTCAACCTCATTCCACAGCTTCATTTACAATATGTCATGTGTGATTTTACACCTGGGAGTTGGTCATCAGGCTAACAACTGCAGCACTCACAATGTGTCCTAGAAGTCTCCTCTACATCAGACAGTATCAATGGGAGCAAAACCACAGGCTGTCAGTTAGTCTGGTTGCTGCCTCATCCTTCTCAGAGAGAGAGAGAAGCAAATGGGGGACCTAGTTATCCATCACAGACTCTCTCTCACTGACTCTTTCTCTCTCTCCTCCCTCTTTCTCTGTCTTCTCGTCCTGTTCGTCGTAGCAACCAGTCCAGGGGGAGCCCCAGAGCTTTAATATCTATATCGTGCTCTGACAGGACTGGGTTGGGTTGTGAGGGACTGTTTGAGCCTGGTTGTCCCAAGTGCATGGCTATGTGTTGTACCATCTGTCTAACTGAGAATGTCTACCAAATGGCACCCTGTTCCCTATATAGTGCACTACTTTTGACCAGAGCCCAAATGGGCCCATAAAGGGAATATGGTTTCATTTGGGACTGATAAGCTCACTGTTCTTATTGCCTGTGCCTAGGGCTGGGATCCAGGATGTTCTTTTCCCCCACTGCTAGTATTCTTTATGAACCATGTAGGCAACCATCCATGTCCGCTGTGTGTTTTGTTTGAACAATCTAATTTAAGCTTAAGCCCCTTTAAATAAAGAATGACTTGTGGCACTGCTATAATTAGATAGATAGAAGACCAGGATCCATAGTACATGCTGGATTAATAATATATTGTCTGTCACAGAGGTGTGCGTGCGTGCGTGTGCGTGTGCGTGTGCGTGTGCGTGCAAGCATAGAAACCTAGAAGCGGAGGAGAGGAGAAACCAGCTATGGGTTTCTCTCTTCCTTTGTGTTGTGGTTTGGAAAAACAAACAGTCTCCCAGCTGTTATTTTTTTTTATTGCTAATAGAAGCAGAGAAGCTGAGAGTCATGACCTGAACACGATCAGGGCTGTTCCAACACGATCAGAGGCTGTTGTTCAAGACCCTTGAAATCTTTCAACATTGTTTTATTCAATGTGTCTCATATGATATGATAGAACATAAAACCTGCCTCGTCTGCCTGCTGAGATGGAATGTGTTCTGAGGCACAGAATATGCATTATGAATTGGACATGCAACATGAACTCATCAAACTGCCTGACATGCACACAAACACACAGATCACATACAGTACCAATCAAAGGCTTGGACACACCTACTCATTCAAGGGTTTTTCTTTATTTAAAAAAACTATTTTCTACATTGTAGAATAATACTGAAGACATCAAAACTATAAAATAACAATTATGGAATCATGTAGTAACCAAAAAAGGGTTAAATTAATCTAAATATATTTCATATTTGAGATTCTTCAAAGTAGCCACCCTTTGCCTTGATGACAGCTTTGCACACTCTTGGCATTCTCTCAACCAGCTTCATGAGGTAGTCACCTGGAATGCATTTCAATTAACAGGTGTGCCTTTTTAAATGTTAATTTGTGGAATTTCATTCCTTCTTAATGCGTTTGACGCAATCGGTTGTGTTGTGACAAGGCAAGGGTGGTAAACAGAAGAGCCCTATTTGGTAAAAGACCAAGTCCATATTATGTAAAGAACAGCTCAAATAAACAAAGAGAAATGACAGTCCATCATTACTTTAAGACATGAAGGTCAGTCAATACCAAACATTTCAAGAAATTGGAATGTTTCTTTAACTGCCGTCGCAAAAACCATCAAGCGCTATGATGAAACTGGCCACAGGAATGGGAGACCCAGAGTTACCTCTGATGTGGAGAATAAGTTCATTAGAGTTACCTGCCTCAGAAATTGCATCCCAAATAAATGCTTCACAGAGTTCAAGTAACAGACACATCTCAACATCAACTGTTCAGAGGAGACTGCCTGAATCAGAACCTTCATGGTCAAATTGCTGCAAAGAAACCACTACTAAAGGACACCAATAATAAGAAGAGCATTGCTTGGGCCAAAAACACGAACAATGAACATTATAGACCCGTGGAAATGTCCTTTGGTCTGATGAGTCCAAACTTGAGATTTTTGGTTCCAACGCTGTGTCTTTGTGAGCTCACATCTCTCAGTATTTCAGTTCATAGCATTAGTGTCCACAGGGCAGCGCACGCACGCACGCACGCACGCACGCACACACGCACGCACACACACAACACACACA